>NC_092705.1:28155629-28455629 GCF_964275005.1 Diadema setosum | reverse complement strand
AGCGCCTTTGATTGTTTTAGAGGTGCTTGATAGGCGCACACTAATTTTGCATGCGCGCAAAAGAGGTTTTTGATGCGCGCGTTGTAACAACTCGGACCATTACTGCGAGTAGCCAGAACACGAAGCGCTAGTTTAGACAGGCCGCTCCCATAGGACAACACTGTACAATCAGAGGGACAACCATTACAACTCATCCCGCCGTCAAAGCGAAGCCGAGTTATCCCCGAGTCCGAGTTTAGCCTGACCCTGTTTGGGTAAGTACTGAGACTGAACTTTTTTGGTTAATATTTCGCATTTTCGTCGTTACCCATCGAATATCTTGTCATAACATCCTATCCTGCACATTTCCTAAGCATACGTTCACATTTGGGAGCGAAATTTGACAACTTTTGCAGGCGTACCAGAACTTTGTTTGGGCTTTAATGCGCTCGACTTGAATATTCGGCGCAGTGACCTTGCGTTGTTTTATTGTGACGTCACAATGGTCATATTTAAGCGTCATAATGGTGCTGATGTTGTTTGATTTTATGGCGTGAGTGGGAATGTACGCGAAACAAACGTCATAATGCTCAAGTACTGTCTAGTCTACACCCAAGTTCCCACTGTTTATTTTGCGAACAATAAAAAGGTCTGGGGTGGTATTCTGAACACCGTTTTATCTGTTTTTTTTATAAGTTTTCTTGCAATATATCGAAAGAGTCCACTAAGAAACTTACCTGGCTGATGCGGTTTGCCGGAACGATGAGTCGGTTTGGAGTATTTTAGGAAAAATAATAATAGTAGGAAAACCGACTCTTATTCCAGAAGGCTCCAGACTAACTCGGTCTCGGGAAAAATTCGACCCTACTTTAGACAATTCACACGCAGTTCGTGATCGCCACATTCTACTGGCCACTGCATAAAATTAATACTAAATGAGGCCTAACTGAATGGATAGGAAAGCGCGTGCTAACGTAAAACCTGTACAAACAAAACAAACATGACAGCGCGCGGTCCTCAGTTGCTGAGACGCGCGGTCTTTGGAGTTTTTGTTTTTAGGCCCATTCACATTGCCAGTCCAACTTCGCAAATTTACTGCCACTGCGAAGTTCACTATAGCAACTGTGACGTCAGTGCGAAGTTCACCTAGCAACTTTCGCAAGTTCACCAGGGCCGGTATTCCATAAACTAGATAAGCATGCTTAAGTCAGAAAATCTAAGCAATTTTGCTTATTTTCTGGCTAAGATAAAATTCTTAGCTTAAGTTCGTATTCCATAAAAATTGGCTAAGAATTTGTCTTAGCATTTTGCTAAGAATTTTGCTAAGAATTTTGTCTTAGCTAAGACAGATTTCGGCTTGCTGGCTAAGCATATTTTCTTAAAAATGTGCCGTCGGTATTCCATAGCGACATTTGTCTAAGAAATTCACCCTAAATCTAAGACAGCTATTGAGCTGTCTTAACTTGGGTTCCAGTAAGAAAAAATTATGGGTGTAGCATAACAATGTAGAAAAGATGGCGGCTTTAGCTCATGATTTTTTCATCTTTTTGCTAAATAAAGAAGTTCATCAGTAATCAGTAATGTAAATGAAATGAGTTCAGGGTTTGACGAAGCGTCTCGTGTGCGTCTCGTGGGAACTTGCACAGTAACAATGCGGTAGAAACTCGGTGGGCCATGGGCCGCGGGGGAATCGGGGGGGGGGGGGGGGGAGTATGTGTTGCGCGTATATATGCGTGCCCTCGACCTCCTTCTCAGCGCGTATTAGCGGCGGAGTGGAGCGCGCAGCGCTGCTAGAGGAACGCACATAGCCGCCCGCGCGTCCGGATATAAAGTCTACGTTTATGCCACAACCCACTACAACCTACGTAGACGTATGCCCTAGCTTGCTTATTGTATACACGTGCGGCTATCACAGTTTGTGTATCGAGTCGGGCGAGTACTGTCACATGGACAAAGCGTCCTCTCCGGCTCTACCGGATCGGTGAGTACGGAATACTAAAGTTATCTGGGCCTAGTAACTACGTTATGGTGTAAACATAAGTACTCGCTTTGATTTTGATTCTCGTGATTTTATGATGTTTCTTTTTTCACTCGGTGTCGTACTTGAAATGTGGTGTGATGTGATTGCGGTGTGAGTCTCACTTGTAAGGCCGTAACTTTGGCCGAAAAGATCCAAAACAACACGTAACTGTTAGGTCTAGGTTGCCTACTACTAAATAAGTAGGCCGTTTACTGACATTCTAGACACTGTGAGACCTAGAGTAATATGATGACGTTGCTCCTATATATATATTATTAAACAAAAAAGCCTCTGAAAAAGTGTGCATTAGGCCTACATCTTTTTCCATGGGTGGCTAGGCTAGTTGCGATTGTTGCTTAAACACGTAAAATACATAGACTTTCACCGCGGGGCAGCTGTTCGCGAACAGTGATGACATGAATATCTTGCTTATGACGTCATCAGACTTTAAGATTTGTCCTTAGCCAAATCGCCCGACTTAAGAAAAATGCCTTACAGTTTATGGAATACCGTTAGGGCAATTTTCTTAGCTAAGCAAAAATCTAAGACAAATTGCTTAAACTTAAGCAATTTGTCTTAGAAGTTTATGGAATACCGGCCGAGGCGAGAACCAAAGTGTAAAGTTAGCTCACTTCACGCAGTTAGATGCAAGATTATTACGCGCTGTAACTGCGCGAAGATATGAGACAATGCACGCGCAATCCAAAAATTCGCATACAAGTCAGTACAATGCGATATGCGTTTCTTGAGGTACATGCGCAGTATCTCTCGCACTTTTGTTTGGACGTTGCTTGGTGAACTTCGCGATGTCAGCAATATTGCGATGATAGTGCGTGTTTATACAGGAGCCTCTCGCATCGGCGTGCATGAGCCGGTATTTTACCTCCCGCATGAGCGCTTATTTCTCGTGTTTATACAGAAGTCAAAATACCGGCTCCTGCGAGCCGATGCGAGCCGATGCGAGCGGACCTCAGCTGAACCGGACCTCTCGAATTTTGGGGTCAAGCATAGGTCACGTTCGCAGTGCAGTTTATTGCATGATGGGAAAAAATGAAAAAAATCAACATGGCACCGGCAAAGTCATCAGGACCACCAAGCTTGAAGGTCATTCTTGTAACGTTCCTCTTGACAACCACCCGGCCAAATGATCAATTGAAATCCAGTTTTTCAGTAAATGAAATGAAATGAAATGAAATGAAATGAAATGAAATGAAATGAAATTTATTCATATTCCACATAGTGGACATTATATGATAAGATATACAGGGTATAACACATAGTGGATATAATATCAATACTATACAGAGTATATAACATGTATATACAAAATATCATGATATTCTGAGATAAAATCACACCATGTACAAATGTGGAGGGGACTACTTAGAAGCACTGCTTGTTAAATGTAGTCCCCCTACATTTTATAGACAAAATAGTATCAAAGATAAGGCTGAGTGGAATAACAAAAACACCATATATACACTATTTACAAGGGCACAATTATGAACCGTACTATGGATATACAATAAGTCATGTATATGTTACAAAGCACAGGTTTATGTATAAAGTGTTTACAGTGTACATTATATACCATTAGAATAATGAATGAAACAGAAGATAACCTTCCGAGTATACTTAATGAAAGTACTTCTAAAAAACATTGATTGAAGTATACATATACGTTTTATTACCATAAAACTGTTTATCAATACTTATCAAGAAACAAAGTTTTAAGCTTATACTTAAAGCTATTCAAGCTCTGAGCTTGTTTTAGTGAACGATCAAAGGAATTCCAAAGCTTAGGACCAGTAAACATGAAATTTCTGTTACCAAAACTAGTTCTATTTTTAGGAAGATGATAATCATTCGCATTCCTCGTTGAGTAATTATGTATAACATTATTTTTTCGAAACATTTCCTTAAATACAGCAGGGGTAGCGTTAATTTCTACATTGTACATAAAACAACCCAGCTGAAGACGATATAAATCAGTAATCTTAAGAATACGGTTTTCTTTAAACAAGACATCAGTGTGTGATCTATAAGCGGTATTGCATATTAAACGCATCGCTCTTTTCTGCAAGAGAAGTACCCTGTCCATTTTTGTTTGTATTGCATTTCCCCATGCCATTACGCCATAATTAAGGTAAGGAAGAATAAGAGTTGAATATAACATAAGAAGCACTGACTTGGGGAGAATCCGTTTAACGTGATTAATAATGCCAATATTTCTTGACACTATCTTACAAATATTATCAATATGACAATTCCAAGTTAGCTTATTGTCAATTGTAATACCGAGAAATTTTGTAGTCTTGACTTCTTTAATGACAGAATTATCAAATATCACTTGGTCAGGAAGTTGTTTAACAGAGTTACTAAATAACATGTAATTGGTTTTTTGTTTATTTAAAGATAATTTATTTGCTTTTATCCAATTTGTTACATATGTAAGTTCTACATTTAAAACTTCTACTAACTTATTAGGATCACTGTGAGTATAGAATATGTTTGAATCATCAGCAAAAAGGATAAAAGAGAGAACACTCGAAGAACATCGAATGTCATTTACATAAATAGAGAATAACAGTGGACCAAGAAGGCTTCCTTGGGGAACTCCACACGTGATTGGTACCGTAGACGAATTATATCCATCAATGGTAACGAATTGCTTTCTTCCAGAAAGATAACTTTCGAACCATTCTAGAGCCTTACCTCTAATACCATAGTGCGCAAGTTTGTATAACAGAATGTCGTGATTTATAGTATCGAATGCTTTAGAAAAATCTAAGAACAAACCGATAGTATGACAGGATTTTTCGATTGAAGCTGAAATGGTATTTATTAAACTTAGAATGGCATGAGTTGTGTTATGTTTTTCTCTAAAGCCAAATTGGGAGTCAGATATGATGTTGTGAGATTCAAGGAAGGTAGTAGTCCTTGAATGAACAATTTTCTCTAAAATTTTTGATAACGAAGTTAACAAAGATATTGGGCGATAGTTGCTGATACATAATTTGTCTCCTTTCTTGAATATTGGAGTCACCTTTGCGAGTTTCATTTTAGATGGTACTTGACCAGATTGTAGTGAAAGGTTATATAAAAACAATAAAGGATCTGCTATACAATGTATAATGTCTTTGATAAGGACATTGCCAATGTCATCATAGCCAGGGGCTTTGTTTGCTTTGAGCTGAAGTACAATTTTGATTAATTCTTGCCTGTCAATTGGCTTGAAAAAAATTGAGTAGTCGTTTGGTGAGGAAAGAAATTCGTAAAATGATTTATCACTTGGAGTGATAGTTTGTGCTAATTTTGAACCTATTTTTGAAAAGTATGAGTTAAAAATCTCGGCAATTTCAGACTTGTCTTCAATGATAGTATTATCAACTTGAACTTTAGAAATGAGATTTACAGCCTTCCCTCTATTCAAAACGGTATTTATTACTTTCCAAGTGTTCTTGATATCACATTTGAATTGACTCAATTGGTCCGCAAAATATTTCTTTTTAGCTAATCTGACTGTATTGGTAAGAATATTTTTGTATGAGATATATTTCATTCGAGAGGTTTCGTCACGGTTTTTGATAAAATTAACATATAAAGTACTCTTGCGATTTATTGAGCGTAAGAGTGTTTTGGAAACCCATGGTTGCTTGGGGATTCGTTTGTAATCCTGAGTACGACATTTCCTTAATGGAATGCATGCATCTAGGCAATTATTCAAAAGATAAAGAAAATTATCATATGCTTGGTCAATATTTTCATTTGCGTCATACACAATTGACCAGTCCACAGATTGAAGTTTTTCTTGAACTAGAGCGATGTTTTCAGGGGTGAATTTACGACGAAATACATGCCTTTGAATTGTACTTTGACTCCTTGGTCCAATATCAAAGTGACAAAATATCATAAAATGGTCTGATATATCGCTCACCACTATGCCAGATTTTGGAAAAGGTTTAAGGTTAGCAAAAAAGTTATCAATAAGAGTAGCAGAATGACCAGTAATTCTTGTTGGTTTAGAAATAAGAGGCAGAAATGAGGCTTGTAAAATGTTATCAAGGAAGTTATCACAGGCAGCATTACTGCTTGACAAAAGATTTATATTGAAATCACCCATGATGATGCAATCCTTGTTGTGGAATGCATCGTTTCGACAAATATCGTTCATAATATTCATAAAATCATCATAATTAGATTGAGGAGGTCTGTATATAACTCCAAGCAGAATGTTTTTGCCCTTACAGACTGAAATTTCAATAAATAATGATTCTATTACATCATTCATATATTTCAGTTCTTCCTTTATAGCGTAATCATATATTCGGGGAACATATATAGCTACTCCACCACCTGGTCTATTTGATCTGTTGTTAATGACAATATCATAATCAGCAAGAACATTAATTGGACCTGACGCTGGAGTTTCAACAGACCACGTTTCAGAGAGGCCTATGATAGGTAACATGGGCAAATCAATATTATCAAGAAATAAGCGAAGCTTTTCAAAGTTTCGATTAGCACTTCTTATATTCAAATGGAAACAAAATAATTCGTCTCGTTCTAGCATTCGTAGATATTCTCTAAGGGTAGCTTCTGTAAAGTATGGCGATTGAGCAAGTTGACACGCTTCATCGTGGCTGTTAAACTCAATGTTAAGTTCGTCTAGATTGTCGGCTAAGATTCTAGTTGCAGTCCTATCAAACTTGGTGTTTCTAGCAGGTACATTTCGGTCTTTTTGAAATAAAGTAACAAAGTCATCATCTGTTAAGAGATTAAAAGGAAAAATATTGTTATCCAGCATTTAGCGGAAGGATCATAGTGGTAGACAACAAACAGAGGTATAATTCGTATATTTACTGTAGCTTTGACAGGTCCTCTTTCCTGTTGATGACACTGATTGCGCCTCCGTCGTTTTTCTTCACGTAGATTCGCCCGTTGTGGGTCCACAGGTACTTGTATCCGGCCAGCCTCCTTGCTCTGTTAGTTTCCTTCAGCAGCTCCCTGGTGGACGCGACAAGGTTTTCGTTGACGTAGATCCGTCCGTTGCCCTTAGAGCTGCTGCGGAGCCCGAAATCTTTCGTGGTGAAGTGCTGTAGCTTTCTTCGGCCGTCGTAGATCATGTTTCGTGAGCGTCGGTTGGTGAATCTCACGATTATCGGCCGTGGTCCCCGCTGATCATCCTCTTTTCCTATTCGATGAGCAATGTCGATGTCGCCAGCGCTCACATCTTCGGTGATCTTTTGAGCAATCTTTAAGACGATCTTTTCAGGGTTTTCACCCTTTTCTTCCGGCACGCCGGCGATTTCAAGGTTGACCCGACGGTGGTACTGATCAAGGTCATTAATTTGGTGAGTCAGATCGTCCACTCTTCCCTCCAGCTGCTGATTTTTTTGTTTGAGCTCGTGATTTTCTCCCTCCAGTCGCTCGGTGGTCTTTTTCATCTCCTCGAATTTGGCATTTAGAAAAGTAATAGAGTTCAATATGCCTTGCTGGCCCTCCTTGACCTCCGAGACCGCTTTCTCCAGTTGAGAAAATTTGCCGTTGAGAATACGTGAGAGATTTGCCACTTCATCTCTCAACGCGCTGAGATCCACTTCCTCAGCAGATTTCTTCTTCGGAGGCATCTTTTGATGATGTCACAAAAGCTCTTAACACTAAGCGCGAAATAAAGGGATGGTTGCTATGCGCGATGTGGTAGTGATGGAAGAGTACGCAGGAAGGATGCGTGGCCTACGCACCAGGTAAGAAGGAGAAGACGTGGTTCGATCATGACAGATATTAAAATACACGCTTTCCGGTTACCTCTCGCATTTCGGTCGTCTGTATAAACACACAGCAAAATACGCGAGGCTCCTCTCGCATCGGCCACCTCAAAAGGTGGCGGACGGAACCTCTCGCATGAGCCTGCATTTGGCGGCGTATGCCGGCATACGCCGTGTTTATACAGAGCAAAGTTCGAGAGGTCCTCCCCCATGAGCCGGCATGAGCCGGCATGAGCCGGCATGAGCGCGTATTTTGCTTCTCTGAATAAACACGCTCTTAGACTGTCCGTTCCCACTGTCGGTCTAACTTCGCGATTTTACTGCCATCGCGAAGTTCACTATAGCAACTGTGACGTCGGTGCGAAGTTCACCTAGCAACTATTGCAAATCCAGCTCGAGCTAACTTCGCAAACCAAAGTGTAAAGTTAGCTAACTTCGCGAAGTTAGATCACGTGACTAAGCTTGGGGTTCAGTGCCCGCGCAATTCACATACACTTACAAGAGCATGTCAGTATTGTAAGTAGGCCTACAGCTTTATTTTCTTCGCACAATGCAGTAAGCTCATGAGACACTCTATGCGTTTACTGGTGGTACAAAACATACGTTATTCGCAATGTCAGTACAGATAATGTTCAGATGCAGATTTTATTGGGTTTATCTTTGGTGTAGGCCCTACTTGGGTCATTTAATTCTCAGGTTTACATTGTGTTATTTAAGTCCCTCTACACTAAAATCACAATCAAAGTCACATTTACACTTCACAATATTGATTTCGACGCTTTCCTTCATACGTTTAGTATATGTAACACTTAAAGATATTCTGTTGTTTTTTTTTTGTTGTTGATCTAAATTTCAGACGGAGAGAGAGAGAGAGAGAATAAAGTATTCAATTTAATCAAACTTGAACATCTGTCATAAATGATTCCGTGCTGCCATCAGGGCCGGCGGAGCGTTTTCAAAAGTATGGGGGCCCACTTCCGGGTTTCATGAGCTAACAAGCAAAACACACACACATATTTATATAATAATAATAATAATAATAATAAATACATAAATAAATGAAAAATAAAGGTCCTCAGATCATCTGCCCTTCCATTTCACTGTTTTCTTCACCTGACGAAAAAAAAAAAGTCCTCACCTCGTCTCTCCCCTTCCATTTCCATTTTTTTTCAGCTGACAAGCAAAAACAAAAAACAAAACAAAAAACAAACAAACAAAACATGACCTTATCGCGCTCACACTTCACACACTCTATCTATATTTAGTACCACCTAAGTACTTCCGGGTTAAAAAAAAAGTGCGGGGGCCCTAAGTGATGACACCTTATGTATTCCTTTGCATGTGCACAAAAAGTATGGTCATTAAACTTACAAGCTGCTTCTAAAAGTGTCTTTGGATCTCAAACTAAAATCGCAATCAAAATTACATTTACACTTCACAAAAGGCCCTATTGATTTCGACGTATTACTTCATATGTTTAGTATACGTGTAACGTACTGATATTCTGTTTTTTAATCTAGATTTCAGACTCTGTGCAAAAAAAAAAAAAAAAGAGAGAATAAAAGTATACAATTTAATCACACTTTAACCTCTGCCATATTAAGTCTCATTCCATGCTGCCATTTATACTTACAAGCTGTCTTCCAAAAGTGTAGAGGATCTCAAGAATGGGGTGATCGGAGAAGTGGGACAAAAATTGTGATTTGATGAATTTTCTGATATAATGGTCATGATTATGACGGGTTGTTCATATTCCTCATGTCCCTAGGCCTACAAGTGTCTTACGTGTTTGGATTCTAACACACACAAACAAACAAACAAACAAACAGAGAAAAACTTCTGGACGGGGTGAATTGGACCACCCCTGAGAGAAGTGGGACATTGGCTGGGGTATTATTGGAGAAACAGTAACTCATGATAGACTAATATTAGAATTATGTACACATGAAGAGTTTCATCGCAATAGGCCTATATCCATTATGGTCCGTCAGAGGAAATTGTAATTTAAGCGCCTGAAATTTAAACAGAATAATAAGAAAATCTGTGATGTTTTTATCATAACTTCGATTAAATAAAAGAGAAATGCGAAAGCGATGTCCCAGTTTACCCCAACACCCTCAAAAAATTCAAAATGGCGGCTAACATCACAATTGTGCACATTGTTCCAAATATTATACAGGGATGGTGCAGTGTTGGTGGAGATGAGAATTGGGCTTTTAACTTAATTTTTGCGAGATACCAAGAAAGCGCTTGTGACATAGTACAGAGCATACCATTTAAGAGGAATTCAAAGATTATCTGATGAAAATTGGGTTTGGAATGACTGAAACATCCAAAAACAAAGTAAAACAAAGCAATTGTAATAAAGTGTGGGTCCCACACTTTATTAGAATTGCACTTTTTTTGATATCTCAGACATTTCAAAACCAATTTTCATCCAAAAAAAAAAGCAAAAAAAAAAAGTCGAAAAAAGTGCCTGCTAACGCTATACAATGAGTCCAGAAAGCACTTCACACTGAATGCAAATACTACCCAAAAGAAAATCGTTAACAAATAATTCAAAATTAAACATTCCATCAGGGTCGTTGCACCGTGTTTGTTACCGTGTGCTTGTACTTCTGATGTGCAAGTTACATCTGAAGTTAACTGCAATAAAATGAATAGAAATTTACGAACCTAAAAATAATATTGTAAAAATTACTAACAAAACAATAATATTTATAACAAGAAGGAAGTATCAAAATTAAAGAACTTTGCAGCTGGTACAAAAAAAAGGGGGGGGGGGAACAGTAGGCCAACCCTTTCAACGATACCAAGCATTGTGACGTATTTGTGATATTTATATCTCAGTCATCAATTGGGCTGAAATGCATCAATTGTCATCAGCGCAGCGCGTACAACTTGCAAGTCATCGCGTATGCGCAGGATCTGACCTAATTTTTGCGAATGTTGCCATGGTGAACTTTGCGAAGTTAGCAAAATGGTAATGTGAACGGGTGGACATTTTCTAACTTCGCGAAGTTAGGCAATGAGAATGGGCCTTTTTACGCGTTAGTGGTGTGGTTCGCGCGCTGTTGTTGTTGTGCTCTAAAGAGGTGAAGGACCTCTTCGCAGAGGCCTCGCTGCCTCAATAGCCGGGTTCACACGTACAAATTAGCGGGATGACGATCGCGATGCTCATCCCGAGTTTTTTTGCGAGCGTCCACACGTACCAAATTAGCGGGATAGCGATCGCGATCGGTATCCCGCTAATTTGGCGAGCGTCCACACGTACCAAATTATCCCGCTAATTGCCGATAGAGATAACAGCAAAGCCTGCAAACTTGGTCACACAGCGCCCTTCTCGATCACTGCCTGCGCGCACTTACCTTTGTCCATTGTCTTTTACGCGTCAGTTGTGTGGTTCGCGCGCTGTTGTTATTGTTCTCCAAAGAGGTGAAGGACCTCTTCGCACAGGCCTCGCTGTTGTGATGTGCGCATTGCATGATGGGATATAAAAACTCGAGATTCTAATCCCGACCGTTCACACGTACCAGCGCGGGGCCAATTATCCCGCTAATTGACGAACCAGCGCAAAATTTCTTGGAATTAGCATCGCGATGCTTATCCCGCTAATTTTCGGGTTTTTTCTGTCCACACGTGCAAAAAACTCGGGATAACGATCGCGATGCAAATCTCGAGATTTGTATCCCGCTAATTGGTGTACGTGTGAACCCGGCTAATGTGCGCATTGCATGATGGGATATAAAAACTCGAGATTCTAATCCCGACCGTTCACACGTACCAGCGCGGGGCCAATTATCCCGCTAATTGATGAACCAGCGCAAGATTTCTTGGGATTAGCATCGCGATGCTTATCCCGCTAATTTTCGGGTTTTTTTCTGTCCACACGTGCAAAAAACTCGGGATGACGATCGCGATGCAAATCTCGAGATTTGTATCCCGCTAATTGGTGTACGTGTGAACCCGGCTTACTCTATAGGTAGGCCTATAATCTCTTTGGTGGCTGCGTATTTCCTGGGTGAACACGCATTCCACTAGGTGCGTTTATAAGATTTTTCTTTTGGTCAGAAACAGTGTTTTGAAACACTGTTTCTGGCCAAACAGTGATTCTAGCTCGAAAAAAAAAAAATCATATAAACGCTCGCCGTGATTTGAAACAGTGTTTTGAAACACTGTTTGTAAACGCACAAAATAGTGCGTTTACAAACAGTGTTTCTGTAGAATCAGTGTTTCAAAAATCATATGAACGCAACCGCGATCGCAAACACTGTTTATGTGACGTCACAATGCCTTGCGCGCACCCTGCTTGACCTTTTGCCGAGGAAAAACTGCGCAGAGTGAGTTGCGCAATGGCACAGTCTGAGCGAGAGCCCCAACACGCTCAGAGAAAAAATCTTATAAACGCTCTCCTGACGAAAGTGTGATTTGAAACAGTGTTTCAAAACAGTGTTTCAAAACAGTGATTCTAGGCCCGCAAAATCTTATAAACGCACCCTAATATAATGCAATGACATTTATAATACCAATCTTCTGGCATTGCATCATATCATGACACAACAGATTACTTAGATAATAATTATTCTGTTGGTATATCCTGATGAAGGCCTGATGACAGGCCGAAAGCTCGACTGATTACAAGAGAGAATCAAGATCGAGAGCAACGTCCGCCTCAGTCCAATTTCTTTCAGTATATCATTAGAGTGCGAAATTACTGTAAAATCAAATAAATCAATAAATTTGGTAATAAATGTGGCGGAAAGAAAACAAAAACAGTATGAACATGTATATTAACAGATACAAAATGAGATCATTGCATCTGTACTTACGTTTGGAATTCCGAGGACGGTTTCACGTCCGATCCTTGACACTTCATCAGCTCGTCTAATTTTTTTTTTTTTTTTTTTTTTCGGGAAAACGCAGTTGCCGATCGGATCAGACGCATTGATCGACGTTATTGTTCGGAATCAGTCATTGAGGAATTCTTTGGATTGAATAGCTGTACACCGGGAAAGGTTGTGTCGCAGGAGACATAGCAGCTTCTTTGACCCCATCCCCTCCCCCAATTACCAAAGCTGTTTGTGGAGAAGACTGCCGAATCGTATATAATTGAATATATCTGGTTTTTGAGATTACCTGATGCAGAGAGTCTTCTCTACGTCTTATCAAACGTCTCATGGACGTCATTTATTTACCATAGTTTGCTTCAACTGTGTCGTAAAAATTAATAAGACGTCACATCTTGACGTCTTTTCCCGTTTTATTGGGTAGAAATGACTCCTTATGACGTCCCCGAGAAAAAAAAAAAACCACAGCAAAATATTTACACTTGTAAAAATCATGATATTAAAATGTCATTCATATCAACGGCGTAAATCCGTACTGAGGAGTGGGGGGGGGGGGGGATGGTCACCATCACCACGATTACAAGCCCATAACCGGAGGGGGGGGGGTAGAAGCTTGGTGCCCCCCCCCCCACACGCACACTTTACAGGGATCGGATGTCCCACTCTTTTGCATGAAATATAAAGTGAGAGGAAAGTGGCAGCAAAAATATTACGAAGATTTTTTGTTCTTGTTGCTTTTTTTTTTTGCTTGTCAGATGACTTGCGGCGGAAAATCAGACCTTAAAAGTATGAAGACATTTTTTGTTTTGAAATATCTGTGAGAGAGAGCGGAGCGACTGGGTTAACGGGGGGAGGTTGTGTATGGGGGGTGGGTGTCCCTCTCCCACACGAGGAAGATTTTGCATTTTCAGACCTGAAATTCGGCGATCTGGTGCACACTTTTGGTGAAATTTTTGTTTGTTTTTTCTTTAAAAAACCAATAGAAAATGAAATATTCACAATATATTATTGAATGACTAAATCGTGGTATTTCAGCTCTTGCTCCGCCTGTGCGACATCACTGCGAAGGCCTACTAAATAGTGGGGCCTATCACCGGCGTAGACAGGATTGGGGGAGCGGTTATGAGATCGTGAGGGAGCGAAGCAAGCGACGGGGGGGGGGGGGGGGGGAGGGTATGGTAGGGTGGTTTCTCCCTCCCACGGTGAAATCTTTTTACATTGAAAATTTTGACATTTTATAGTCCCAAAACTGCCGTTTGTAGCTATATTCTTCGCTTTGGAAATTAAGGGGGGGGGGGAGGCACACCGTGCGCAACTGCTGTCAATCACTGGCAGCAACATCAGGAGAATGGCATAGCGATTAAATGCGAGCGAGCGGAGCGAGCGAGCTTGAAAATTTTGACATAGGCCCTAATGCTTTTACATGCTAAAAACTGCCGTTTGTAGCTATACTTCTTCGCTTAATTGGAAATCAAGGGGGGCCGCACCGGGCGCAACTGTTGTCAATCACTGGCAGCAACATCAGGAGAATGGTATAGCGATTAAATGCGAGCGAGCGAAGCGAGTGAGCTTGAAAATTTTGACATTTTACAGTCCAAAAACTTTTGAAAATTTTGACTTTTTACAGTCTCAAAACTGTCGTTTGTAGCTATATTCTTCGCTTTGGAAATTAAGGGGGGGGGGGGCGCACCGGGCACAACTGCTGGCAATTACTGGCAGCATGCAACATCACGAGAATGGCATAACGATTAAATGAAAGCGAGCGAGTTTGGAAAAAAACTGCCCTTTGTGGCTGTATTTTTTTTGCTTTGGAAATTAAGGGGGGCGCACCGGGTGCAACTGCTGGCAATTACTGGCAGCAACATCAGGAGAATGGCATAATGTGAGCGAGTGAAGCGAGCGAGCTTGAAAATTTGACATTTTACAGTCCCAAAACTGCCGCTTTTGGCTGTATTTCTTCGCTTTGGAAATTAAGGGGGGGGGGGGGCACCGGGCGCAACTACTGGCAGTTACTGGCAGCAACATCAGGGGAATGGCATAACGATTGAATACGAGCGAGCGAAGCGAGTGAGCTTGAAAATTGTGATATTTTACAGTCCCAAAAACTGTCCTTTGTGGCTGTATTTCTTCGCTTTGGAAATTAAGGGGGGCGCACCGGGCGCAACTACTGGCAATTACTGGCAGCATGCAACATCAGGAGAATGGCATAACGATTAAATGAAAGCGAGCGAGTTTGAAAATTTTGACATTTTACAGTCCCCATACTGTCGTTTGTGGCTGTATTTTTTCGCTTTGGAAATCAAGTGGGGGGGGGGGGGGGACACACCGGGCGCAACTGTCGGCAATTATTTTACAGTCCCAAAAACTGTCCTTTGTGGCTGTATTTTTTCGCTTTGGAAATTAAGGGGGCGCACCGGGCGAAAATTGCCGGCAGTTACTGGCAGCAACATCAGGAGAATGGCATAATGATTAAATGCGAGCGAGCGAAGCGAGTGAGCTTGAAAATTTTGGCATTTTACAGTCCCCCAAACTGTCGTTTGTGGCTGTATTTTTTCGCTTTGGAAATTAAGGAGGCGCACCGGGCGAAAACTACTGGCAATTACTAGCAGCAACATCAGGAGAATGGCATAATGATTAAATGCGAGCGAGCGAAGCGAGCGAGCTTCAAAATCTTGACATTTTACAGTCCCAAAACTGCCGTTTGTAGCTATATTTTTCGCTTTATATAATAAGGGATGCGCATCGGGCGAAAACTGTTGTCAATCACTGGCAGCAACATCAGGAGAATGGTATAGCGATTAAATGCGAACGAGCGAAGCGAGTGAGCTTGAAAATTTTGACATTTTACAGTCCAAAAACTTTTGAAAATTTTGACATTTTATAGTCCAAAAACTGCCGTTTGTAGCTATATTCTTCGCTTTGGAAATTAAGGGGGGGGGGGAGGCACACCGTGCGCAACTGCTGTCAATCACTGGCAGCAACATCAGGAGAATGGCATAGCGATTAAATGCGAGCGAGCGGAGCGAGCGAGCATGAAAATTTTGACATAGGCCCTAATGCTTTTACATGCTAAAAACTGCCGTTTGTAGCTATACTTCTTCGCTTAATTGGAAATCAAGGGGGGCCGCACCGGGCGCAACTGTTGTCAATCACTGGCAGCAACATCAGGAGAATAGTATAGCGATTAAATGCGAGCGAGCGAAGCGAGTGAGGTTGAAAATTTTGACATTTTACAGTCCAAAAACTTTTGAAAATTTTGACATTTTATAGTCCAAAAACTGCCGTTTGTAGCTATATTCTTCGCTTTGGAAATTAAGGGGGGGGGGAGGCACACCGTGCGCAACTGCTGTCAATCACTGGCAGCAACATCAGGAGAATGGCATAGCGATTAAATGCGAGCGAGCGGAGCGAGCGAGCATGAAAATTTTGACATAGGCCCTAATGCTTTTACATGCTAAAAACTGCCGTTTGTAGCTATACTTCTTCGCTTAATTGGAAATCAAGGGGGGCCGCACCGGGCGCAACTGTTGTCAATCACTGGCAGCAACATCAGGAGAATGGTATAGCGATTAAATGCGAGCGAGCGAAGCGAGTGAGCTTGAAAATTTTGACATTTTACAGTCCAAAAACTGTTGAAAATTTTGACTTTTTACAGTCTCAAAACTGTCGTTTGTAGCTATATTCTTCGCTTTGGAAATTAAGGGGGGGGGGCGCACCGGGCACAACTGCTGGCAATTACTGGCAGCATGCAACATCACGAGAATGGCATAACGATTAAATGAAAGCGAGCGAGTTTGGAAAAAAACTGCCCTTTGTGGCTGTATTTTTTTTGCTTTGGAAATTAAGGGGGGCGCACCGGGTGCAACTGCTGGCAATTACTGGCAGCAACATCAGGAGAATGGCATAATGTGAGCGAGTGAAGCGAGCGAGCTTGAAAATTTGACATTTTACAGTCCCAAAACTGCCGCTTTTGGCTGTATTTCTTCGCTTTGGAAATTAAGGGGGGGGGGGGCGCACCGGGCGCAACTACTGGCAGTTACTGGCAGCAACATCAGGGGAATGGCATAACGATTGAATACGAGCGAGCGAAGCGAGTGAGCTTGAAAATTGTGATATTTTACAGTCCCAAAAACTGTCCTTTGTGGCTGTATTTCTTCGCTTTGGAAATTAAGGGGGGCGCACCGGGCGCAACTACTGGCAATTACTGGCAGCATGCAACATCAGGAGAATGGCATAACGATTAAATGAAAGCGAGCGAGTTTGAAAATTTTGACATTTTACAGTCCCCATACTGTCGTTTGTGGCTGTATTTTTTCGCTTTGGAAATCAAGTGGGGGGGGGGGGGGGGACACACCGGGCGCAACTGTCGGCAATTATTTTACAGTCCCAAAAACTGTCCTTTGTGGCTGTATTTTTTCGCTTTGGAAATTAAGGGGGCGCACCGGGCGAAAATTGCCGGCAGTTACTGGCAGCAACATCAGGAGAATGGCATAATGATTAAATGCGAGCGAGCGAAGCGAGTGAGCTTGAAAATTTTGGCATTTTACAGTCCCCCAAACTGTCGTTTGTGGCTGTATTTTTTCGCTTTGGAAATTAAGGAGGCGCACCGGGCGAAAACTACTGGCAATTACTAGCAGCAACATCAGGAGAGTGGCATAATGATTAAATGCGAGCGAGCGAAGCGAGCGAGCTTCAAAATCTTGACATTTTACAGTCCCAAAACTGCCGTTTGTAGCTATATTTTTCGCTTTATATATTAAGGGATGCGCATCGGGCGAAAACTGTTGTCAATCACTGGCAGCAACATCAGGAGAATGGTATAGCGATTAAATGCGAACGAGCGAAGCGAGTGAGCTTGAAAATTTTGACATTTTACAGTCCAAAAACTTTTGAAAATTTTGACATTTTATAGTCCAAAAACTGCCGTTTGTAGCTATATTCTTCGCTTTGGAAATTAAGGGGGGGGGAGGCACACCGTGCGCAACTGCTGTCAATCACTGGCAGCAACATCAGGAGAATGGCATAGCGATTAAATGCGAGCGAGCGGAGCGAGCGAGCATGAAAATTTTGACATAGGCCCTAATGCTTTTACATGCTAAAAACTGCCGTTTGTAGCTATACTTCTTCGCTTAATTGGAAATCAAGGGGGGCCGCACCGGGCGCAACTGTTGTCAATCACTGGCAGCAACATCAGGAGAATAGTATAGCGATTAAATGCGAGCGAGCGAAGCGAGTGAGCTTGAAAATTTTGACATTTTACAGTCCAAAAACTGTTGAAAATTTTGACTTTTTACAGTCCCAAAACTGTCGTTTGTAGCTATATTTTTCGCTTTGGAAATTAAGGGGGGGGGGGCGCACCGGGCACAACTGCTGGCAATTACTGGCAGCATGCAACATCAGGAGAATGGCATAACGATTAAATGAAAGCGAGCGAGTTTGAAAAAAAAACTGCCCTTTGTGGCTGTATTTTTTTTGCTTTGGAAATTAAGGGGGGGGGGGGCGCACCGGGTGCAACTGCTGGCAATTACTGGCAGCAACATCAGGAGAATGGCATAATGTGAGCGAGTGAAGCGAGCGAGCTTGAAAATTTGACATTTTACAGTCCCAAAACTGCCGCTTTTGGCTGTATTTCTTCGCTTTGGAAATTAAGGGGGGCGCACCGGGCGCAACTACTGGCAGTTACTGGCAGCAACATCAGGGGAATGGCATAACGATTGAATACGAGCGAGCGAAGCGAGTGAGCTTGAAAATTGTGATATTTTACAGTCCCCAAAACTGTCCTTTGTGGCTGTATTTCTTCGCTTTGGAAATTAAGGGGGGCGCACCGGGCGAAAATTGCCGGCAGTTACTGGCAGCAACATCAGGGGAATGGCATAACGATTGAATACGAGCGAGCGAAGCGAGTGAGCTTGAAAATTGTGATATTTTACAGTCCCCAAAACTGTCCTTTGTGGCTGTATTTCTTCGCTTTGGAAATTAAGGGGGGCGCACCGGGCGAAAATTGCCGGCAGTTACTGGCAGCAACATCAGGAGAATGGCATGATGATTAAATGCGAGCGAGCGAAGCGAGCGAGCTTCAAAATTTTGACATTTTACAGTCCAAAAACTGCCGTTTGTAGCTATATTTTTCGCTTTGGAAATTAAGGGACCGGGCGCACCGGGAGCAACTGCTGCCATTCACTGGCAGCAGCATCAGGAGAATGGCATAGCGATTAAATGCGAGCGAGCGGAGCGAGCGAGCTGTAAAATTTTGACATTTTACACTCCAAACACTGCCGTTTGTAGCTATATTTTTCCCTTTTGTTTTTCCCACTTTTATGGGGGATCCACCCCCCCCCCCATCGACGCCTCTGCATATGAGGGTGCTTTTGTTAAGTGAAAGATCTGCTGCACACTCTTTGATAAATTAGGGAAATATACGTCAATCTCAAAAGTGTACAAAGTCTATCGAAAGGGATCCTGTATAGCGGAGCTCTTGCATGTTTATGATTGCAATACAACGATCTGGTGCGTAGTTCTGGCGATATTTGGACAATTTTCCATTAAGAAAGTTCGAGATTTGTCCTCATCTCGGGAATTGCTTGGGGGATAATGATTTGTCTGCCTAAACACTTCCGTAGGGGCGGGGCAAATGCCCCTTTGCCCCCCCCCCCCCAGATAGATTCGACGCCCCTTATCTTCCCTGGGTATGCTCATAGATGTATCCTGACTGAGTCACCAGTCACTGTCGTTTCTCAGGAATGATTCAGGAAATGGAGGGGGTTCAATTATGGCAATATAGTTTTTGTTATTGTTTGTTTGTTTGTTTGTTTTCGTACATATCTTGCAGATGGTCCCCCAGTTACTCACGTCATAGCATGTTTACATAATAGGTCTATACTATTTGACGTTGTCAACGTCTGAGCCATACCTTACAGTGTATGTCGATGTTACTTTCTTCGCGAGCGAGCGAAGCGAGCGAGCGCTTGAGAAAATTATGTATACATTTTCCTACAAGATAGAATACTGTTCAGCTCTGTTACCTGTCTGAAGGCCGGCCGGCGTACAAACGTCATGCAATATGCCAAAATTGATACAATCACATTTCTGCTTCCTCCATTTTTTTTTTCAAAATTCAGGGGGGGGGGGATGATTGTACAGGCCACCCCCCCCCCTCCTCCATTTCAGGGGGGATATATCCCCCCATCCCCCCCGGGATTTACGCCCATGATTCATATGACGTACGAGAGATTAACCGGTTAGTCTGGAATAAAAGAATTATGTTTATATTATATAACCGCTTATGGAGCGGCTCCTTTACGGTAAATTTGGACACCTACCCTCTAAGGCACCTCCCCCCCCCCCAACAACTTAATGAATAACATACTCCCACCGCACGATTGCAGAATACACAGTCTCTCTCTCACACACACACACACACACACACACACACCGCATATATAACGTCACTTCACGACGTGTCAACGACGGTGTGGATGGGTGTGGTATGTCTATCCTACAATAATAGACGAGCATATTGTTTATCTATTTACACTGAATTGCAATCCAGATAAGGGGAAAAAAAATCTAAAATAAAATATTATATTTGCCGGTTCCGAACTCACCCTTTACCAAAAAGCACTGAATAATAATTTTGTGAAAAGGCTATTTTTTTTTTCACCAAGGATTGAAAAATCATCAAATTTCATAATTTTTGGTGGCCGAAATCATTTTTTGGTGACATATATCTCTATCACTGGTTACGCTGCTGGCACTTCCTTCTTTGTCATTTCTGTGTGATCTACGCTTCCGAAGGATCAATTCTGCTTGGTAAGTAAAGTTTCTCTTTGTTGTCAAAGCTTAACATTTGTGTCGAATTAGAAATGCCATTATGACAATTATCAGAAAACTTTGATGGACAATGATAATAATAATTTGTAATGCACCGTTCAACTCCACTTATGAATAGTAAGATGTTAGAGAAAAATGAAATAGACGAATGCATGGTGTCGTATTATGCGACCCAGTACAAAGAAAGGACAGATCAATTCTCTGATGATGAGAAGAACTTTTCCCTTGGATTTGATACATAACACGATTCATGAAAATAATCCTGTGATGAAATATCAAGGGTAATAAGGAGAGAGCACATAGAGAAGTCATGGAAATCAGTGCTTCAAGAAAAACCACCTCCTCAAAGTGTTCATTTTCATTTTCAGCGCGATCAATAAAGTAGAAAGAATACTTACATACTTACATATCGACTTTTGTATATTTAGACCAAGTCTTGATTTCCCATGTCCTCTGGAGCTGGGAAGCAGCATGCCGATGACACAAATGCATAATGAGGCATCTTGTATAGATACTGTCAGTATGGTATATTATACAATTTTTATGACATCAAAAGGGAACGTCATTTGCTCATAATTATTATGGTGTATTATGTGCACACATTGATGGCAGATGTCATTGTATACCTTGTATGTACATACTGTAGTTAGCAATCTCAATTCGTTATTCTATTATGTATTGCTACAGCAAAACAACAGTGGTACTACAGTAATGTATGTGTAATGTATAACTTACAGTGTGTATGTGTAGCGGTACAGCACCATGATCGATGCAGTCCCACAGGTCTGTATTATTCATCTGTTTCATTTCATCACGTCATTATGATAAACATCGCTAGCAGTTGAATAAAGTTCAAAGTGCACATGTTTATATTTCATAAAGGCATTTATATTGTACAATTTTTTGACATTAAAAGGGAACTTCATTTGCTCATATTATGGTGTATTTATGTGCACACATTGATGGCAGATGTCATTGTATACCTTGTATCTACAGTGGTACTACAGTAATGTATGCGTAATGTATAACTTACAGTGTGTATGTGTAGCGGTACAACACCATGATCGAAGCAGTCCCACAGGTCTGTATTATTTCATTTCATCACGTCATTATGATAAACATCGCTAGCAGTTGAATAAAGTTCAAAGTGCACATGTTTATATTTCATAAAGACATTGAATTCTGTTTGCACATATCTTGATTTCTGTTGATGTGTAAAGTGTACAGTGCACTCCCGTTATAACGAGGTTATAACGAAATTCAAGTTACAACGAAGTAAGGATTCAGACCGCAACATTATGCACTTTATGTATTTTATTTTTCATTTGTTAGGTTAAAACGAAATTTCAATGAAATGAAAGGAAACCGCTGGTCCAGAGGACTTCGTTATTACGGGAGTCCACTGTACAATGAATATGTGAGATGTTTGGTGCTAAATATGATAAAGAGACTGTATACCTTGTTTCATTACTTTCTGCATTTTGCTGGAATAACTGCTGGATTCTGTGGTGCTAAGTTTTTATCATTATTGGGGACCAGTTGACTTCCTATTGGTTTCAATTTGGACAAGCTGCCAATTGGTTTCTATGGGGACATATTACCAATTGGTTTCAATGGGGACCAATTGCCAATTGGTTTCAATGGGAACCAATTACCAATTGGTTTCAATGGGAACCAATTGCCAATTGGTTTCAATGGGAACCAATTGCCAATTGGTTTCAATGGGAACCAATTGCCAATTGGTTTCAATGGGAACCAATTGCCAATTGGTTTCAATGGGAACCAATTGCCAATTGGTTTCAACGAGGACCAATTGTCAATAGGTTTCTATGAGGACCAACTGTCAATAGGTTTCAATGGGGACCAATACATATTGCCAATTGGTTTCTCTGGGGACCGATTGCCAATAGGTTTCTATGGAGAGCAATTGCCAATTGGTTTCAATGGGGTCCAATTGTTTCACTTTCCGTATAAAGACCAGGAGCTGGCTGCTGGTCAATTTACCCCACCAAGCCCAAAAGGTTTGACCCCTCAGAGTTGCTGGGTCCGCCCTCCTCATTAACGAAATGCGCGTCAGCGTGGTCCCTGAGGGTGGGTTCGGCCCCCAGGGACCCCTTAGGTCCTCCGGCGGGTGTAATTTACCCCATGGAGCCCATGAACCGAACTTGGCCTAGATGAATGTCCTATGGATGTTCGTGTAAATCAAAACATAAAAACTGACAAAATATCTAGTCGGGAAAGGGGTTGCCAGACCGCTTGTTTGCAGGCGCAAAACCTTCGTTTTGGTCAAAGAGTCTGCGCCAAGACTACACTTTCCCATAGGCCCTGTACATTAGCGTCTCCCACCAGTCTGAGGGACAGTGCCAGTTAGTGCACGTAGTAGTCTTGGTGCAGACTCCTTTACGCCCAACAAGGGTTTGTGTCTGCAAACTACCCGTTATACCCTGGGACCCACGGTAGTTTGCATGCACAAGTTGACCACACACACACACACACACACACACACACACACACACACACACATATGTTCACACATGACTCTATGTATATAACACTAAACATGCTATTTAGGTTTCTCAATAATACAGCCATAATATCTTGCACATAATTGATGTCAGACCTATAAGATGTTCATTCCTTTTAGGAAGACCTTTAAGGAACACTGAAGAAATTTGAAATTTGTGCAAAGTTGTATTATGTCTTACTGGCCACACAGCATGCTTTTTCTGTATGATGTATTCACCTGATGAGATTCAAATAGAGCTTTTCAGAA
The DNA here is from genome assembly GCF_964275005.1 of Diadema setosum. NCBI lineage: Eukaryota > Metazoa > Echinodermata > Echinoidea > Diadematoida > Diadematidae > Diadema > Diadema setosum. Next base: position 28,432,412 of record NC_092705.1, on the reverse strand, counting down.
AATGCTGAAATAAAACCTTTGCTGTGAGTAGACTTCAGTTTCAGACCAACCACAACAGCACTAAAGGCCAGTTGTATAACACATTTCAAGTAAACATTTTCATCAGCAGGCATTTGACACTTGACATATTAAATATGAAACCGAATTTTGACTTCACACTGTTGCAATACATTTACTAAACAAAAGAGACAATCTTCTCTTTTTCCCATTATTTCATTTAAACAAGGACATACATTCTTATCTCACAAGACAATCTGATAAATTTCACTTATATAATCCTGAAACGGTGATGGCTCTGAAATTTATGGGACACAACAGATCCTGTATTTGGAACTCTCTTCCTTCTGAAATTCGAAGTTAAAAGTCTATTGTACTCTTTTAAGAAAGCTGGCAAAACAATATTGCTCTCTGGATATCAGTAATTTCATTAGTATTGTTAGTGTATTATACACGAGATTCTTTCGCAGAAATATCGCCCCACTTAATCTATTACGAAATCATGTAACCGACCATGAGCTGTATTAAAGGAGACCTCTGGATGATTTTCAGATTTTTACATTTGAACATCTATAAATTAGTTATACCATGGACATACTACATGCACTACACATTTACGTTCATCGCTCGTTAATTAATTCAAGCATCTGTTTCTGTCAAAGTGGCACAATAGCATTTTTAACATGCTTAATTCCTCCATTAATCTTATCATCACCGCCAACAGCCAGCCTGAACAAAATCAAGACGACGCCTTGACCCCGTTTACAGTGCGAGGCTCGGCCACGGCTCGGTCGCGGCCGAGCCAAACTTCATTTCAGTGTAAGCGCGAAAGGCCAAATGCAGGGCAAAAATTGGCCGCGCATTTGGCTACGCTCTGGAGGTGGTCTCGGCCGCGGCTGAGCCCGGCCTTTTCTCAGTGTAAACGCAAACTGGGCCAAATACGCGGCCAATTTTAGTCTGGCTTCCAAACCCTCTGCCCGTACTATTTCGCTATTTCAGGATATTATTAACCCCCTCAACGTCGAAAACTAGTATAGTTTAAGGTGGTTTTGTCCTGCAAAGGATTTTTCTTTCGGCAAAGGTCTTTGCCCGAACGGCGACTTCGTCACCACGGAATCCAGTTGGCAAAGCGTCTGAAAACCAACTACTAGTATACCAAATTGCGTTTGTTTACAAGCAGAGCGCCACTACGACAAAATATTGAAAGGTTTGAATTAAAAGCGCGGCCGAGCCCGGCATTGTAAACGGACAAAATTGCGGGGCTCGGCCCCGCAATTGAGGCTTGGCTCGGCCGCGGCTCGGCCGCGGCTTGGCCCAGCCCCGCACTGGAAACGGGGTCTTTGAGAAAGTAATCTAAATTGAATCATCTGATTTACATGCGCAGAAGACAGTAATTCTCTTAATTCAAGAAAAATGCATGTGCAGTTGTAGTGTACATTGGGAAATTAACGCTCAAGTAATGTCATTTGCGAAATGCGCGTACCTTACAAGAGAAAGCACTTATTTTTGCAGAGTGTATGTGATTCGTAATCTACGTTTTCCCATTTTTAGCACATTGTTCCAGAGTAAACATGGACAGTAACCGTGGATGACATGTATGTCCTATCATTATACCATGATTCCTGCTTGTCCACAAGTATCAACAGTGGCGGATCCAGAGGGGGGCGCAACCGGCGCACGCCCCCCTTTATTTTTCGTAAAAAACAAAAGAAATGAAAAGAAAAACAATGAAATGAAACCCGGAAGTGGGACCAGAAATATCAGTCACGCCCCCCCCCCTTTTACAGAATTCCTGGATCCACCCCTAATCAACTTCATTAATAAGGTGATCCGAGTATCCTCTCGGATCACCTTCTGTATCTGTACGGATTCTTTCTTCTTCTTCTTTCTTTATTTCTCCCCAAAAGTTGTGCAGAGGTTAGCTCAGAAAGTGCATTGCCTATCATTGTCAAACTTACACCATATATGTATCGTGTCCCAAAGACGGCAATCGAACTAAAATCAAAGTGATCAGTTGACCGTGACGTCACTATGACGTCATTATATGAAAACACATTCTCATTCATATCTCATTAATGGAATGGAGTTTTTCAATGAAATTTACGTCACATATATTTCGAGTAGAGCCCATTCTACTCATATTCTCAAAATTCATCTATCCCTTAAAACGTGCGCGTACGCGCGCGTTTAAATATTTGTATGCTCCAATCGAGCTCCATTTTTTTTTTTGCACACGTTTCAGACCATTTGGAGCATTTTTTGAAAATGTGAAAAAATCGGACGGACGCGTACGCGCGCGCGCATATACGCATGCACAGCTCATATGCAATAGAAATTTCAAGTTTTTTCACTTTGATCGGATGTCTGAAATGTCAAGGTATATTTCTACCAAGTTTCAAGTCAATCCGACTCAATATGACGTCATACGGGCCCGTCAAAGTTGAAATTCCGCGCGCGCGTCAATGGCGATATACAGTGTAACTATGCCAAAAAACTGCCAATTTTAAATCCAATTTTACTCGTCAGGATGGACGGTGACCCCCCCATTTTCTTTACATATTTATACCCCCGCCAAACGAAGTTTGAAGGGGGTATATAGGAATCAGCGGACGGTCGGGCGGTCGGGCGGTCGGTCGGGCGGTCGGTCGGGCGGTCGGTCGGTCGGGCGGTCGGTCGGTCGGTCGGTCGGTCCGTTGCAAATCTTGCGTCGCGAACTACTTCCTCAGTTTTCAACCGATTCCCATAAAACTTGGCACAGATGTGTGCCTTGGGTTGTAGATGTGCAAGACGTATTTTTTGACAGTACCCAAAAGTACGTTGCCATGGTAACGGCATATTATGGGCAAAAATGGGTACAAATCTTGCGTCGCGAACTCCTCCCACAGTTTTTGATCAATTTTTATGAAATTAGGTACAGATGTTCATCTGAATATGTTAATGTGCAAGACACATATTTCCGCAGTGGCAAAAAGTGCGTTGCCACGGTAGCGGCATGTTATTGGTAAAATATAGGGCAAAATGCTTCATGGCAAAACTGCTTCATCAGTTTTCTTCCAATTCTCATGGAATTCATATTGAATGTTTGTCTTAGGATATAGGTCAGCATGACACATTTCTTGACAGTTACAAAAAGTATGTTGCCATGGTAACACGCTCACATATTATGAGCCAAAATGATGGAAAATTTTGTGTTGCAAACTACTTCCTCAGTTTTTGCCCAATTTCCATGAAACTTGGTACAGATGTGTGCCTTTGGTTGTAGATGTGCAAGACGCATTTTTCGACAGTACCCGAAAGTACGTTGCCATGGTAACGGCATATTAATGGCAGAAGATCAACGAAAGATCTTGCGGATTTAACTACTTCCTCAGTCTTTTGACCAAAGCTTATGAAATGTTGTTTTGACCAAAGCTTATGAAATGTTGTTTGGCGGGGGTATAACCAGTCGCTGTAGCGACATTTCTAGTTTTAAAGCTGATGAGTTGAACATGTCAATTCATGGGTTGGCGATGCTTAAAAAATGATCAAAAGATATCAAATTTCTTAATAAAATAAAAAAAGTAAATTTTCAAAAAGACGTTATCAAATTTCAAGTTTACTCGAGCGTATCTCACTCATCCTTCGCCGATTTTCACCCAGATTTCAGTATGCTGTAGCTTATTTAATGCTCTATCAGTTTTAATCGATCAAAAATTTCGCTGGATGAAGTCTTCACCTCGTAAAAATAGATTGAAGGTAACCTTGTCAAATTTGACCCATTTGCGAGTTATCTCTATATAGGAGTACAGTTTTTCTGGAAATGAAAATTAACATGACTGTCTTAATCGAGCACTATCTCACTTATCCTAAGATGAATTTCTCCCAGATTTTAATATGTTGTAGCTGAGACTTTGCTGTATCAAACTCGAATCATTGATTAAAAAAAAATCGGATCACCTTAATTTGTCAGTGATGACAAATTACAATCTCTAGTTTTTAATTTTGTGACGGGGAAACTGTCATATTTTCGGGTTTGCTCCTCCCTTTCATCGGTGTTTATTCAAAGACAGGTGAGTCTGAAAAGACAACTCAGCAAATGAGGGAAATGGTTATATTGTCAGTGACGGTGCACGATGTCACAGTCGTCACGATCCAAATACCTGAATGTACTTATTAAGATTCACATAATCAGGTGGCGGCAGTGATGATGGGATCAAAGAAAGTCCTTCTAACCGGAGGGCCAAACCCCAAAAACTCGCTTATTTAACGAGTGAGTTGCACTCTCTCTACAAACTAAGTAGACCATGCTTATTTTCAAGTTTTTATTGTAACAAAAAACATTCCACTGGTCTACCTCAACAAATTTGTTGCGAAAGCCTCCAAATCCAAGATGGCGTCCAACATGGCCGCCATATTTAATGAATTTGTTATTTAAATGATAGAATTTGATAGAAACATCAGATTTCAACAAATGAGATATCATATGAAAGAGAATCAATTTTTCTACAAGTTGATACCATTTTTGTGGGTTATTGTGATAACTGGATTGAGATTTTAAGGAAAAAACACTCATTTTTTGATATTTTTCTTAAAAAAGGAAAATCATGAAAATGCTTGATTCAGCATAAATCAGAGAATAACTGAAAGATTATCTTGAAACGTTTCAGGAATTTTGTTTGACATATAATTGATATTTGGAGAAAATTAGGGGTCATTACCGCTTTTGGTTCAGGAGTAGTAATGTCTCAAACTTGGAAACTGACTATGTAAAAATGGACACTTTAGTTGTGACCAAGACCTTGCTGGTCATAAAAAAGTCTGCGCACGTCAAGACTACTACACGCACCACTGGCACTGGCGCGTGTAGCAGTGCCAGTGGTGCGTGTAATAGTCTTGACAAACGCAGACTCTTTCTTTGACAAACAATGGTTTGTGCCTGCAAAACGAACTTTTCATACCAAGTGGTAGCTTAGGTGACAATGATCGCTATTATTTCAAAGTAGACTGTCCTGAAGCAGATGAGATGAAGCAAAAAATATCTTTCAAATAGAGGTAGAAGCTTGAAACAACCTTGCTATAGAAAGTTTCTAACAGAATTTTGATCAATCACTCAAAAAAAATCAAGATTGCAGGCCATCAAAGCTGACATAGTGTATTGCACCAAAGTAGATGTATTATTTCGATTTTGATACATTTTTGTCTGTTTTGCAGCATTTATATGGTTTTTATATATTCTGAAAATTGTAATGGTATTTCAAACCATCTTAAGTTTTTATGGAGACATTGTTCAGAATGCACCGTGAACATTTCAATAAAAAGTAAAAAGAAATAAATGAAATTAAAAATGTTTATGAAAACCATGTAGAAATTAACATCTTTCCCATACAATCAATATTTGGAGAAAATTAGAGGTCAGCATTGTATTCGGTTCAGGAGTTATAATGTCTCAAACTTGAAATACCTTTTTACATAATATCATGTATTTACACGCATCTGTTTCCAAAGATGTCACAGAGGGTCAAATCCAAGTTTGTGCTTACTTTTCGAGTTCCACTCTCTCTATAAATAAGACCATACATAATAATTATTGAACATACTAAGCAATGTTTCGTAAGTACACCTCAAAAGATTTGTTACAGAAACCTCCAAAGTATAGATGCGGTCCAATATAGGGTCGCCATTTTTATTGAATTTAACATATCAAACATAAAATTTGATAGAGACATTTTATTGCAGAAAATTTGATGTCATATTATGAAGGAGAGTAAAACTTCCTAAAAGTTGATACCACTTTAGCTGTATATTGTGGTAAATGGGTGGAGAGGGTTGTTTGCTTCTCTCTTTTTTTTTTTTTTTGGGGGGGGGGGGAATTCATATTTTTATATTTGAAGAAAGGATGAAATGTAAAAATGCATGATTTTGTATTTATCAAAGAAGAACTGAAGAATTATTTTGAAACCTGCGATTGAGATTTAGATCTACTGAGATGAGACATAATTCATATTTATGGAATTACAGGCAATATCATACACTGTTGACAAGTTAACATCTAAAACTTAAAAAAATATATTTATGCATTATAAATTTTGCATACAATGTGATTACATGATCACATGTAATACTGTAATGGTCTAGTGACTTACAAGTGCCTGTAAACTAACTTTTCATGCCAAGTGGTAGGTGACGCTGGTCGCTATTACTGTATAGCATTTCATAGTAGATTGTTCTGAGGCGGATAAGATTGAACAAAAAGTATTTTCCAAAAAGAGATAGGAGCTTGGAATTTGGCACAAATTTTGCCAATTTGTCATATTTAGCGACAAACATAGTATCCACACAAAATTCAAGATGGCAGTAATTAACTGAGGTTGTCGTTCAAGGCATTATTTACCATTAGTGCACGTAAAACAAAAACCCATCTTTAGTTAATTCCTCAAACCAGTTCTAAACTGTGAGTTAGGGATAGAACAACTAATGTACAACTTAAAGGACACGTTCACCTTCACAGACATGTGGGTTGAGTGAATGCAGCAATATTAGTAGAGCACATCATTGAGAGTTTGACAAAAATCGGACAATCCGTTCAAAATTTGTGAATTTTTGAAGTTTCTGCTCATTCAAGGCTGGATGAGAAGACTACTATAGCTTGTTATGTCACATGAGTACAATGGTATGAAGAAAGAATAAAGAAAATTCAACATATTTTCACTTTTTTCGCATAACAAAAGAACACTTGACTTCTCTCTTTCAGAATTCAGGGAGAAAATAATATTACCCTTAAAATAATGTCAGTAACAAGTCAAAGAAATGTGCACTTTATTAAAAAAGTAAAGTTTTGTGAAATTCTCTTTATTTTCTTTATATGGTTGTATGCATATGACATCATACACTGTAGTAGTCGTCCCATCCAGCAGTGACAACGCAGATACTTTAAAAATTCATAACTTTTGAACAGATTGTCCGATTTTCCTCAAACTTTCAATGATATGTTCTAATAATATTGCTACATTCATTCAATCCACATGTCTATGAAGGTGAACTTGTCCTATAAATTAGTATAATCAATGCTAAATATTATTAGATATACTAAATAGATACAACCAACCTGCACATAAATCGAATGTGACATCTCTCCCAATGACAAACAATACCTTTTGTGTGTTGCATCAAAGTTAAATCTCAACTTATAATTTCATATTTTTTTAATCTTCTTATATTGCTGTCTATTATATGATTCTATACATCTGAACGATATTGTATTAGTGTAAACCATATTGAGCGTCTTTTTTTTTGGGGGGGGGGGGGTGGAACTCATTCTAGTGTTTCGGTAAGGCTCAATCTTTGATAAAAAAGAAATGCTTCTGTATCAAATTATGCTTTTTTACTTGTATGTTACTCTGCTGTTGTAGAAACGTGAATGATGATGGTACTATGTGTAATAATGTCCGTACTTGTAGATCCGTATAATAGATGTCCATGAAAGCCCTTCTGATCCCCCCCCCAAAAAAAAAAAAATCCGACATGCTTTTAAATGTGTTGTGCGAAATTACTTTTCAGTATATTCTTCTAATAAAACTGTCCAAATTGATTTTTCGTACTGTATATTCACATTTACAAATAAGCATGCTGAAAATGTATTTACTGTTATTAGATTTTTCTTACATTGTTTTTAGGCTGATTTCATGTGGGTTATAATAGTGTCACAATTGATCTGAACTTAAGCCATTGTTAGATGCTTTCCCATATTAGATATCAGGATCACTCGAGAGTGAAAATGTTAATTTTCATTCATTTTAGAGTGACCTCAGGGATCACTCGAAGAGTGACGAGTGATCCCTAAGGTCATTCTAAAATGAGTGAAAATGAACATTTCCACTCAAAATTCATTCCAATTTTACTCTAATTCACTGTTTTCTGTTATTCACTTCTTCAAAAGTGAATACTTCCACTCGATTTTTTTTTCTTTTTCGGAGAGTAGAATATCACTGGTCTTAAAAATGTCTCCATAAAAACCTAAGACGGTTTGAAATAGTATTACAATGTTTAAAATATGTAAAACATATAAATAGAAAGCACAACAGACAAATTGTATCAAAATCCTGATAATACATTTAATTTGGCGGAATCAACTATGTCAACTTTGATGGCTGTCATCTTGACTTTTGATTTTTTTTTTTTGTGGTTGATCTAAATTCTGCCTTAACCTATCTATAACAAGACTGGTGCCAAGTTTCAAGCTACTACCTCTATTTGAATTTTTTTGTTTTGCTTCATTTCATCTGCTTCAGAACAATCTACTTTGAAAGAATAGCGACCAGCGTCACCTGAGCTACCACAAACCATTGTTTGTAAAAAGAAAGAGTCTCCGTTTGCCAAGACTACTACACGCACCACTGGCACTGCTGCACGCGCCAGTGCCAGTGGTGCGTGTAGTAGTCTTGACGTGCGCAGACTTTTTTTTATGACCAACAAGGTCTTGGTCACAACTGAAGTGCCCATTTTTACATAGTGAGTTTTCAAGTTTGAGACATTTACTACTCCTGAACCAAAAGCGGTAATGACCCCTAATTTTCTCAAAATATTAATTATATGTCAAACAAAATTCCTGAAACGTTTCAAGATAATCTTTCAGTTATTCTCTGATTTATGCTGAATCAAGCATTTTCATGATTTTCCTTTTTTCAGAAAAATATCAAAAAATGAGTGTTTTTTCCTTAAAATCTCAATCCAGTTATCACAATAACCCACAAAAATGGTATCAACTTGTAGAAAATTTTATTTTCTTTCATATGATATCTCATTTGTTGAAATCTGATGTTTCTATCGAATTCTATCATTCAAATAACAAATTCATTAAATATGGTGGCCATGTTGGACGCCATCTTGGATTTGGAGGCTTTCGCAACAAATTCTTTGAGGTAGACCAGTGGAATGTTGTTTGTTACAATAAAAACTTGAAAATAAGCATGGTCTACTTAGTTTGTAGAGAGAGTGCAACTCGACCTCTGTTTTCAGCTTTTGGCCCCCGGTTATTCGTTTTATTAGTCCATGTGTGTATTATGTTCATGGTTATACCGAGGACAGTGTTTCAGAATTTATTATGGTTGGGATGAAAAAAAAAAACCAAGAATATTTTGGTTTGGTTTGGTTTGGTTTGGTTTATTTCTGCATTTTCCTTCTCCAAATACAATAACAAATGAAAACAAAGTGAAACGGAGTGTGCAAAAAAGGATAGTTTAAAGTACAAATCAATACAAGAAATGTCACTTTCATAACAACATCAGTCTGTAATTATGAATCAAAACAACATATTAAGGCATGCAGTCTTAATGAACAAAGGAGAAATCAATACAGGGAGCCGCAATCATAAGCAGAGCCTGACGTGAATGAGGTCCTATCTATGTATGTAATACGAATATAAGACAACACCAATTTAGTGGAGCGGCATAGCAGAACAATTGTGCATTTTGTGATAAAAGCACCAAATTTCGTACACAGGTTGACAATCACGTTCAGATTAAATTTAGATATTGGGCCATCGTAAATAGCGCCCTCAACGTCCATGGCAGCCATTTTTCAAAATGGCTGCCATAAATGTCATGTTTTCGTAAAATTTGCTAATTTTAGGAGAGAAAAGTAAACAAGATATTGGTTACAAATGGGAAATTACATTCAAAATAAATCGAGATATCGAGCCATCGGAAATAGCGCCCTCAACGCCCATGGCAGCCATTTTTCAAAATGGCCGCCATAAATGTCATTTTTTTCAAAACATTTGCTAACTTCAGAAGGGAAAGCCAGTAAGATTTTGCAAACAAGTGGGAAATTACATTCAAAATGAATTTAAATATTTTGCCATTGTTAACTGCGCCCTCAACGTCCATGACAGCCATTTTTTAAAATGGCTGTCTAATGTGCCACTTCTTCGATGATTTTGCAAATTTCAGAAGGGAAAAGTTAATAAGATTTTACCCATAAATGTTAATTACATTCAAAATAAATCTAGATATTGGGCCATCGGAAATTGCGCCCTCAACGGCCATGGTAGCCATTTTTTTTTCAAAATGGCCGCCATAAATGCCATTTTTTGTTAAAAAATGCAAATTTCAGAAGGAAAAGCCAATTTTTTTTTTCTCTTTTGTGCAAACAAGCGGGAAATTACATCCAAAATAAATCCAGATATTTGGCAATTGAAAATTGCGCCCTCAATGGCTATGGCAGCCATTTTTTTTTAAATGGTCACCATAAGTGCCACTTTTTCATTAAAAAAAAATGCTAATTTCAAAAGGAAAAGTCAATGAAATTCTGGTTATAAATGGGAAATGACATTTAAAATAAATCTCGATATTGGGCCATCGGAAATTGCGCCCTCAATGGTCATGACAGCCATTTTTCAAAATGGCCGCCATAAATGCTATATTTTCGAAAAGATTTACTAGAATCAGAAGGGAAAAGCCAACGAGATTTTGCAAACAGGTGGGAAATTATATTCAAAAGTAAACTTATTGGGCCATTGCAAATTGCCCCCTCAATGGCCATTCCAGCCATTTTTCAAAATGGCCACCATGAATGTCTTTTTTTCGTAAAGTGTTGCAGACGTCAATCAGAATTTCCACAAAGGTGGAAAATTACATTCAAACTGAATTTGATAATAGGCCATCCAAAAATGCACCCTCAACAGCCATAGCAGCCACTAAGTTTCAAACAGCTGCCATGGATGCCCCCCCCCCCCCCAACCATTTTTTTCCCAAAAATTTGCTGATGTCAGAAGGAAAAGTCAATAAGACTTTGCAAACAAGTTGAAAATTCTGCTCAAAAATAAATTTAAGTATAAGGTCTTCTTAGAAGGCGCCCTCAAAGGCCATGCTGACCGCCATGGATGTCTGCTTCTTTTTTATTTTCTTTTTTTTGGAAAGATTTGCTAATTTCAGAGAGAAAATCAATGAAATTTGTACATATGTTGAAAATCATTCAAAAGAAAATAATATATGAGGCCATCACAAATGGCACCATCAACGACCATGGCAGCCATTTTTCAAATGGCCACTATAAATGCTATTTATTTTTTGAAAATATGATAATGCCAGAAGACAATGCAATTTCTTGCGGAAATTGACAAAAGATATTCAAATAAATTCAAGTTTGAATTTGAATTTGAATTTGAAATGAAGATATTGAGCCACCATTTAAACATCGTCCCCAACGTCTATGGCAGCTCTTTGTCAAAATGGCCTCCACACACTCCTTTTTTTTTTATTTGCCTATTCCAGAAGGAGAAAGCAATAGAATACTGCTAAAGAGCAATTATATCTAATGCAATCTATTGTTCAAAGAAATTTAAATTAAAAAAAAAGGTTTCATTGATGGGTTAGTTCTAAATTCATGTTTTCAGTTTAGTTCTAATTGCAGTATTTCGCGTGTGACGGCTAGCAGTATGGATATCAAATGTATGTGTTTTTATAGAAGCATAGCATAAAGTAGATTAACTTTTTTCGTAAAATGAAAGGCCATTAAGAATGTCTTAGAATGTTTAGGAAGTTACATTTTAGAATAGATACACGTCATATAGTCCCATATATTCAATGATATGGTGTTACTGTCAAAGTTGATACATGGCGCCATTATCCCTGGATATTCATATTACTCTTTTTCGGAAATTTTTCATGTTTGCCACCTAAAATATGCATTCATCATTGGTGAGATATAATCGCTAAGCATTGGCCTTGTTTATTTTAGTTGTTCCTCAAATGATTTCTTTAACACCATATTTCAGATTACACAATGTCTCTGTGAGTATTCTACTGTCTTCTCCTTCTAAAGTTAAGCAAATTTTCAAAAAAAAAGAAAAAGAAGAGTGTATTGTAGCCATTTTGGCAAATAGCTGAAATAGTCACTGAGAACACAGCTTATGATGGCTCAATGTTTAAACTTCTTTGTATGTAATTGTCAACTTGCGCAAAAAATATTTATTGTCTTCTTCCGGCATTAGGAAATCTTCATAAAAGAAAAATTGCATCTATGACAGCCATTTTGGAAAATGGCTGCAATTACCGTTATTAGCATTTTTTTCTTCTTGAAAATTTGCGATGGAACAATTTCTAGAGTTAGTGCAACCTGGATATTATATTGTTTGATTTTAAACATGATTTTCAATTTATGTACACATTTGTTGACTTTTCTTTCTGAAATTACCATTTTTTAAAACAAAATGATTATGACAATCGCAGCCATTTTGGAATATGGCGGCAATGGCCGTTGAGGGCAGTATTATAATAATCTAATACAAATATTTATTATAATAATCTAATACAAATGTTTATTATAATAATCTAATACAAATATTTATTTCAAACATGATTTTCAAATTGTGTGCAAAATCTTATTGACTTTTCCTTTTGTGAAATCAGGAAATAAAAAATGATGGAATCCATGGTGGCCATTTTGAAAAATGGCTGCAATGGCCATTGAGGGCGCTGTTTACAATAATGTAATATATAGGCGCAAGATATATTTCAAACGAATTTTTGAATTGAGTGCAAGATCTTATTGACTTTTCTTGTGGAATTAGTAAATTCAGAGAAAAAATTTCATTTATGGCGACCATTTTGAAAAAAATGGCTGCCATGACCATTGGGGGCACAATTTGCGATATCCCAATATCTAAATTTATTCTAAATGTTATATTCCACTCGTTTGCAAAATCTTATTGATTTTCCCTTCTGAAATTTGTAAAATCTTATGGAAACTGGCATTTATGGCCGCCATTTTGAAAAAAATGGCTGCCATGGCCGTTGAGGGCGCAATTTGCGATGGCCTAATATCTAAATTTATTTTGAATGTTATTTCCCACTCGTTTGCAAAATCTTATTGATTTTCCCTTCTGAAATTTTTAACATTTTACGAAAACTGGCATTTATGGCGGCCATTTTAAAAATCCCTGTCATCGCCGTTGAGGGCGCAATTTGCGATGGCCCAATATCTGAATTTACTTTGAATGCTATTTCCGACACATTTGCAAAATTTTATTGATTTTCCCTTCTGAAATTTGTAAATATTTACGAAAAATGGCATTTATGGCGGCCATTTTGAAAAAAAATGGCTGCTATGACAGTTGAGGGCGCTATTTACGATGGCCCAATATCTGAACTTATTTTGATTGTTATTTCCCACTCGTTTGCAAGATCTTACTGGTTTTCCCTTCTGATTTTTAATTTTTTTTTTTTGCGAAAAATGGCATTTATGGCGGCCATTTTGAAAAAAAAATGGTTGCTATGGCCGTTGAGGGCGCTATTTACGACGGCCCAATATCTGAACTTATTTTGAATGTTATTTCCCACTCGTTTGCAAAATCTTACTGGTTTTCCCTTCTGAAATTTTTTTTTTTTTTGCGAATAATGGCATTTATGGCGGCCATTTTGAAAATGGCTGCCATTTCCGTTGAGGGCGCAATTTGCTGTGGCCCAATATTTAAATCTATTTTACATGTTATTTCCCACTCGTTTGCAAATCCTTATTGATTTTTCCTCCTGAAATTTGTAAATTTTTACGAAAAATGGCATTTATGGCGGCCATTTTGAAAAATGGCTGCCATGGCTGCTGAGGGCGCTATTTACGATGGCCCAATATCTGAATTTATTTCAAATGTCATTGTCAACATGTGTGCGAAATTTGGTGCTTTTATCATAAAATGCACAATTCCTCTAATTTTTCAAGCTATGCCGCTCCACTAATTATAGATCTTCTCATAACACTCTTAATTTCAATAAACGGAATACGTTTTTCTAAAGAAAGGAAAATACAACAGAAAAAGAAAAACAGTGACTTGGCGCTTTAAAGAAAAAAAAAAAACACGCAGCAACATTGACTACTAGACTATACAAGGGTAGGTGTGTGCAAGTGACAGTGCGTCGTGTGTGCAGGTGAGAGTGCAAGAGAGAATGAATGATTTATAGTCCAAGGGTGGTATTCTGAAATCCTTCCTAGGAAGAAATTTCTTCCTGAGTCAGGATTTTTCCCTAAGTGGTATTCTGAAAATCTTCCTAAGTTTCTTCCTAGGAAGACTTAGGAAGAAACGTAGGAAGGGGGCGGGAATATGCAAATTTCTGACTTAGGAAGAAGGTGGTATTCTAGAATGCACTTAGGAAAGAATTTTAGGAAAATACTGAGGAAAACTCCACCCCTGTCCTAACTACGTTGTTAAGAATAGCAAAGTGCAAGCATCGTGATAGGCGCGCTTGTCAGTCATTGCGCGCACACGTACTTTGATGCGCGAAATGAGGGTGAGAAAGGGGACATGTCGCGCACTCGTGTATTTGACTCTACGTTATAGTAATATGCGATTGTCATTGGTTAGTTTCTTGTGATACGGCATTTCGTATTGACCTAGGAAAGGACGTGGGCGGGGATAAGGATGGCCTTATTTGTTTGTTTGTTTGTTTGTTTGTTTGTTTTATTTCAATACGGTTAAAAAAAACCACTATCAGCCTCAGGGCTGTTTTTCAGTGAGTCCGTATATATCAACATACATGGTATAAAACAACAAAAGTAAAATACAAAACAAAAATTGCATTCACAAACACGACAAGAAACATATTGACAAAACAAAAATATAGTAACAAAGTTTGATAAGGGTAAAAAAAAATGCAGATACAAAAAAAAACAAAGGAAAAATGTAGTCTAGACAACAACAACAAAAAAAAAAATCATACAAATCTGAAAATTACCAAATTAAAACGGAGTTTGGAAAATGGTACAATAATGTTTGACACAAATCTATTCAACTGGGTTTCACATCTGAGATTAATCGGGAGGCTGTTATAAACTTTTGACGCTACAATGCGCTGTTTCTCTTGAAATTTGTGTTTTGCTTTGCGAGGGAAACTTTGGATACGTTATTTCTCAGTTGGTAATGTGACAATTTTGTTGTTAATTTAGCAGAAATCTCCCTAGGAAGAAGTTTGCGTAGTAGTTTGAAAACCAAAATAGCCAGATCTTTTTCTAACTTCACATTCAGACAGTCTATATGTAAGGTTTCATACAGTAGCTTTCGACTTTACATACCATTTACTTGTAGGATTATTCTCAGTGCCCTATTCTGAACGACCTGGAGTTTCCGTATGGCGGTAGAATTTGAATGCATCCAAATTGTATTACAGTAGTCAAAATGGGGTTGTATCATGCTTTTGTACAATACGATCGCGGTATATAGGTCAATGAATGCGCGTGTGCGTCTTAACACGTGTAAACTACTCAATGCCTGTGACTTAACATGACTTATTTGTGGAGTTCAAGACAAATGACTATCGAGAATAACGCCAAGGTATTTACATTCCGAGACAAACTCCAGCTTGCTATTTTCAATAAAGAAGGACACGTTACGAAAACGGGATAATCTCCTTTGTGATCCCATCAGCATAGCTTTGCACTTTTTGACATTCAATAGTAACTCGTTATGGCTCAGCCAGTTCACTACTGAGGTTAAGTCATCATTCACCTTTCTTTCAAGCTCATAGGGGTCTTTCATACGTGTAGACAAGTATCGTCTGCGTACAGAGATACAGTACAATGATGGACAACACGAGGTAAATCGTTCATGTATAGAATAAATAACAATGGTCCTAGTATACTGCCTTGGGGCACCCCAGATGTTACAAATGATGTGGTCGACGTATGTCCATTTATAACAGTTACTTGCTTACGAAGAGAAAAATAACATTTGAACCATTTTAATACATCATCACTGAAACCGTACAATTTCAGTTTCCTGAGCAAGATATCATGGGAAATCATATCAAATGCTTTTTCTAAGTCCAAGGTTACCAAACCCACAACATAACCATTGTCTATGGCGGTGCTTATATTTTCAGTGAGTTCTAAGAGTGCAAGGCTTGTCGAGTGGTTTGGCCTAAAACCAAATTGATTCGGGCACAAGATATCGTTCTCCGTGAGATATGTGTAAGTCTGCTTAAAAACAACTTTTTCAATTACCTTCGATAGGACGGGTAACACAGAAATCGGCCTGTAGTTGCAAGGATCGCAAACATCTCCATTTTTAAACACGAGAGTTATTCGAGCTAATTTCCATTCATCAGGAACATGTCCTTCCATTAATGAGAGATTCATTATGTGTGTCAACGATTTACCAATGCATTCGATTGAGTCCTTAATTACACTGCAAGGAATATAATCAAGTCCTGTTGCTTTATTTCTGGGTATTTCCTTTACTATCTTCGACACATCCTTCTCAGTAACCAGTAACGGGAGTGAAGTAAAATAAAATATCACGTGACATTGGTTTGAGAAATTGCTCAGGATTTGCCTGGAAATCAATCGATGCCTTTCTACATCTTACAGCATCAGCATAATGATTATTAAACACATTTGCTATAATTTTACCATCTGTTATTTCTTCACCATTATATTTTACCTTTTGAATATTAGATGTCTTCTTGCTTGGTATCAAAAATCGTACTAATTTCCATATAACACTGGAGTTTCCCTTATTCTTAAAAATGCTGTCTACAACATACACACGCTTTGCTGAGCGAATCAGAGAAGTTACACGGTTTTTAAGTTTTTTATATCGCTGCCAATCAGCAGGTACTCCAGATTCTTTGGCTTTATTTTTCATATTATCTCTTTCTCGCATGGTGTCCAGTATTTGTTTATTCATCCATGGAGACTTCTGTTTTCGCACTCTTTTCCTTTTAACAGGAGCCTGTATATCTAGGGCGGCTTTAAATCTTTCAACCCAATTCTCATAAGCCTTTTCAGTATCATTCATTTCAAGGACATCATTCACGGAATGCTCCTGCAGATATCTTATCAGTGTATTAACATCAATTTTCTTAACATTACGTGAACAAAATATAATTGTGATCTCTTTGCATATGAGGTTTACATTTCCCCCACGTCACTGCAATTATATAATGATCACTCAAACTTACTGGAATAACATTGCAATGTAAGATTTTATCACATGACGCGAGTGCGAGATCTATTTTTGTTGCAGTGTTTTCAGTCACACGTGTGGCCTCAGTAACATATTGCTTCAAACTATAATCTTTCATCAATTCAAGTAAACGTTTGCTACTGTGTGATAATTTTCCTGATAATAGATCACAATTGAGATCTCCAATCAAAAGATATTCAATTTGTTGCACTTCGACAGTCTGCAGAACTGTTTCAAACGAATTCATCGAATATATGAGCATATGAGTCGGGGGGGGGGGTCTATACCATGACATGATTAAAAATGGTTTCTGTTTTTCCAAACTTATTTCAATGCACAATAACTCTAATCCTTCGATGTGCAGATCTTCTCTAATGATGAAATTTAACGTCTCACAAATATACATAATTACACCACCGCCTTGTCTATTTCTGTCTCTCCTGGCTATCTTAAAGCCCGGTATTCCTATCTCTTCGTTACTAATTGAATCATCTAGCCTGGTTTCACATAGAGTTAATATATAAATATGTGATTTTTGCATTATGAGTCGAATTTCGTCTACATTTTTAACAAGAGAACAGACATTGAGATGTGCAATATTCATACCAGAATAAGTTTTTAGAGAGTTCAATAAATCACATGACTCATGAAATTCTTCCGTCGAGATGTTTTCATTGCAACTGATTGACAAATTGCCCTACATCGACGTAAATAAGCACTGAATTGATCAGTGTTTTAGTAGTAGCCATGATAAAAAAATCATGGGCGTACATACTCGAGCAGGATTCGAACCTACGACCTCCTGATCACCGGACAGGCGTCATCTCCACTAGACCACCGAGCTTTCGCCCGACAGCAAGTGTTAGTTCTAATCCTTATAGCATGCAGGGGGTACTGCTTTGTTATTCAAATTCATGAAATTCTTCCGTCGAGATGTTTTCATTGCAACTGATTGACAAATTGCCCTACATCGACGAAGAATTTCATGAATTTGAATAACAAAGCAGTACCCCCTGCATGCTATAAGGATTAGAACTAACACTTGCTGTCGGGCGAAAGCTCGGTGGTCTAGTGGAGATGACGCCTGTCCGGTGATCAGGAGGTCGTAGGTTCGAATCCTGCTCGAGTATGTACGCCCATGATTTTTTTATCATGGCTACTACTAAAACACTGATCAATTCAGTGCTTATTTACGTCGATGTAGGGCAATTTGTCAATCAGTTGCAATGAAAACATCTCGACGGAAGAATTTCATGAATTTGAATAACAAAGCAGTACCCCCTGCATGCTATAAGGATTAGAACTAACACTTGCTGTCGGGCGAAAGCTCGGTGGTCTAGTGGAGATGACGCCTGTCCGGTGATCAGGAGGTCGTAGGTTCGAATCCTGCTCGAGTATGTACGCCCATGATTTTTTTATCATGGCTACTACTAAAACACTGATCAATTCAGTGCTTATTTACGTCGATGTAGGGCAATTTGTCAATCAGTTGCAATGAAAACATCTCGACGGAAGAATTTCATGAATTTGAATAACAAAGCAGTACCCCCTGCATGCTATAAGGATTAGAACTAACACTTGCTGTCGGGCGAAAGCTCGGTGGTCTAGTGGAGATGACGCCTGTCCGGTGATCAGGAGGTCGTAGGTTCGAATCCTGCTCGAGTATGTACGCCCATGATTTTTTTATCATGGCTACTACTAAAACACTGATCAATTCAGTGCTTATTTACGTCGATGTAGGGCAATTTGTCAATCAGTTGCAATGAAATCACATGACGTTTTAACTTGGTTGAGCTTATTATTTTGACACTGAAGTATACTATCACAATCTTGACTGTCGTTTGCGCTAAATGGCAATTCATCGTATAAACACATATCACAGAACCAGTCTGAGCTTGAGAGAAAAAAATTCAGATCCAAAGTCGAACACTTCAGGTGAATCCACCTCTTACACATGAAACACATTACTGCATTTTGATTTGATTTAACTATTGTATTACATGAGATGCATGGGTATTTTAAGACCATGTTTAGTCCTTCAACTATTTAAATGTTCGACACAAGTTTGAGGGGAAAACTTACAGTCTGTCAAGTTTCTCGAGGTCTTTTTCACCGTGTATGGCTACTTTCTTCATGTTTTTCGTGAGGGCTGTGATCCTTCCGTCGTATGTCCAAGTTCTTAAAACGTTGGTGTGGCGCAGAGCCTTGTTCAAGAGTTGCTGTCTGTATACACTGTGAGAGATTCGTTGACGTAGAATGGCGTTCCCTTCAGTTTGGCCTTTGCTTTGTAAACTCTCTCTCTGGCGTTGTACGTCGAGAAGCGGACGATGATCGCGTTCGGTTTTCGCTTTCCATGACTCTCTTCTCGAGCGTCGCATCCATGTCGATTTTGTCGGGCAAGTCGGTGGCTGCGGTCGATATCAGTTGGTTT
The DNA here is from genome assembly GCF_964275005.1 of Diadema setosum. NCBI lineage: Eukaryota > Metazoa > Echinodermata > Echinoidea > Diadematoida > Diadematidae > Diadema > Diadema setosum. The sequence continues at coordinate 28,413,054 of NC_092705.1, read as the reverse complement.
GATGTCGACGTCTAGCTGATCCTTGGCGAACTGTATGACCACGTCGTCGGTGTTCTCACTGGGTCTCTCAGCTATTCCGTGGATTTTGAGGCAGTGTCGTCGACTATACTGCTCTTGGTCGTCGAGCTCGTCATCATCCTCGTCAAGCCTTTGTTGTAGTTTCCTGATTTGGGATGTAGCGCACCGATTTCCCTTTCCTTGCTCTCTATATCGAGTCGTAGGGATTCGTACACTCTCTGGGTCACGTCTTCAATGACAGCCTCTTTGACAGCTTTCACAAGGGCAGCCATGACAGTCGGTGAAAGGAGAGCCCGGCGAATCTTTTCAACCAGTATACAATCCAGCTCATTGTCATTATCTGTCACTTCATTGTCCGGCGACGTGATGGTTGGTTGCCCAGCTGGATTTTGGCCACGGTCAGTGGGCTGCTCTTCCTCCGCTGGGTTGCCCGGGCAGGCGCTGTGCCGATTTCGCTTCGGTTTGAGCCTTGTGGCCATCGGCAATGCAGACCCTCAAAATGTCATGAATTCGGAAGAATTCCAGACGAAATGCACTCCACCAGTCAATTCAGTCGTTTAGGGTACAAACATATATCTGCTATCTATGGTACATCGAAGTCAACAGATGAAATTTAGGGTCAGAAACCAATTGAAATAGCAGAAAGGAGTTGCGGAGCTGCGTGCTGCGTGCCGTGGCTTCTCCTCATTTGCATTAAGAAGTGCCTAGGAAGAAATTTCAGAATACCAAGTTCGTCTTTCCTAGGCACTTCCTAAGTTGCTGACTTTAATAGGAAGAAACTCAGGAGGAAACTTAGGAAGATTTTCAGAATACCACCCCAAGAGCATTAGTTTTAACTTGGCCATTTTTGGTAACAAGCCGATTTTTTCAGAATAGGTCCAGAAAAATGTCTAGAATAACATACTAAAAGTCCTCATAAATCCTCCTTGAGCGTTTTCCGCAATCCAAGATGGCGTCCAAAATGGCCACCATTTCCTAAATTTCATACAACTTTTCACATTTTTTTACATTCAGTAGTAACTCGTTATGGCTCAGCCAGTTCACTACTGAGGTTAAGTCATCATTCACCTTTCTTTCAAGCTCATAGGGGTCTTTCATACGTGTAGACAAGTATCGTCTGCGTACAGAGATACAGTACAATGATGGACAACACGAGGTAAATCGTTCATGTATAGAATAAATAACAATGGTCCTAGTATACTGCCTTGGGGCACCCCAGATGTGACAAATGATGTGGTCGATGTATGTCCATTTATAACAGTTACTTGCTTACGAAGAGAAAAATAACATTTGAACCATTTTAATACATCATCACTGAAACCGTACAATTTCAGTTTCCTGAGCAAGATATCATGGGAAATCATATCAAATGCTTTTTCTAAGTCCAAGGTTACCAAACCCACAACATAACCATTGTCTATGGCGGTGCTTATATTTTCAGTGAGTTCTAAGAGTGCAAGGCTTGTCGAGTGGTTTGGCCTAAAACCAAATTGATTCGGGCACAAGATATCGTTCTCCGTGAGATATGTGTAAGTCTGCTTAAAAACAACTTTTTCAATTACCTTCGATAGGACGGGTAACACAGAAATCGGCCTGTAGTTGCAAGGATCGCAAACATCTCCATTTTTAAACACGAGAGTTATTCGAGCTAATTTCCATTCATCAGGAACATGTCCTTCCATTAATGAGAGATTCATTATGTGTGTCAACGATTTACCAATGCATTCGATTGAGTCCTTAATTACACTGCAAGGAATATAATCAAGTCCTGTTGCTTTATTTCTGGGTATTTCCTTTACTATCTTCGACACATCCTTCTCAGTAACCAGTAACGGGAGTGAAGTAAAATAAAATATCACGTGACATTGGTTTGAGAAATTGCTCAGGATTTGCCTGGAAATCAATCGATGCCTTTCTACATCTTACAGCATCAGCATAATGATTATTAAACACATTTGCTATAATTTTACCATCTGTTATTTCTTCACCATTATATTTTACCTTTTGAATATTAGATGTCTTCTTGCTTGGTATCAAAAATCGTACTAATTTCCATATAACGCTGGAGTTTCCCTTATTCTTAAAAATGCTGTCTACAACATACACACGCTTTGCTGAGCGAATCAGAGAAGTTACACGGTTTTTAAGTTTTTTATATCGCTGCCAATCAGCAGGTACTCCAGATTCTTTGGCTTTATTTTTCATATTATCTCTTTCTCGCATGGTGTCCAGTATTTGTTTATTCATCCATGGAGACTTCTGTTTTCGCACTCTTTTCCTTTTAACAGGAGCCTGTATATCTAGGGCGGCTTTAAATCTTTCAACCCAATTCTCATAAGCCTTTTCAGTATCATTCATTTCAAGGACATCATTCACGGAATGCTCCTGCAGATATCTTATCAGTGTATTAACATCAATTTTCTTAACATTACGTGAACAAAATATAATTGTGATCTCTTTGCATATGAGGTTTACATTTCCCCCACGTCACTGCAATTATATAATGATCACTCAAACTTACTGGAATAACATTGCAATGTAAGATTTTATCACATGACGCGAGTGCGAGATCTATTTTTGTTGCAGTGTTTTCAGTCACACGTGTGGCCTCAGTAACATATTGCTTCAAACTATAATCTTTCATCAATTCAAGTAAACGTTTGCTACTGTGTGATAATTTTCCTGATAATAGATCACAATTGAGATCTCCAATCAAAAGATATTCAATTTGTTGCACTTCGACAGTCTGCAGAACTGTTTCAAACGAATTCATCGAATATATGAGCATATGAGTCGGGGGGGGGGGTCTATACCATGACATGATTAAAAATGGTTTCTGTTTTTCCAAACTTATTTCAATGCACAATATCTCTAATCCTTCGATGTGCAGATCTTCTCTAATGATGAAATTTAACGTCTCACAAATATACATAATTACACCACCGCCTTGTCTATTTCTGTCTCTCCTGGCTATCTTAAAGCCCGGTATTCCTATCTCTTCGTTACTAATTGAATCATCTAGCCTGGTTTCACATAGAGTTAATATATGAATATGTGATTTTTGCACTATGAGTCGAATTTCGTCTACATTTTTAACAAGAGAACAGACATTGAGATGTGCAATATTCATACCAGAATAAGTTTTTAGAGAGTTCAATAAATCACATGACTCATGAAATTCTTCCGTCGAGATGTTTTCATTGCAACTGATTGACAAATTGCCCTACATCGACGTAAATAAGCACTGAATTGATCAGTGTTTTAGTAGTAGCCATGATAAAAAAATCATGGGCGTACATACTCGAGCAGGATTCGAACCTACGACCTCCTGATCACCGGACAGGCGTCGTCTCCACTAGACCACCGAGCTTTCGCCCGACAGCAAGTGTTAGTTCTAATCCTTATAGCATGCAGGGGGTACTGCTTTGTTATTTAAATTCATGAAATTCTTCCGTCGAGATGTTTTCATTGCAACTGATTGACAAATTGCCCTACATCGACGAAGAATTTCATGAATTTGAATAACAAAGCAGTACCCCCTGCATGCTATAAGGATTAGAACTAACACTTGCTGTCGGGCGAAAGCTCGGTGGTCTAGTGGAGACGACGCCTGTCCGGTGATCAGGAGGTCGTAGGTTCGAATCCTGCTCGAGTATGTACGCCCATGATTTTTTTTATCATGGCTACTACTAAAACACTGATCAATTCAGTGCTTATTTACGTCGATGTAGGGCAATTTGTCAATCAGTTGCAATGAAAACATCTCGACGGAAGAATTTCATGAATTTGAATAACAAAGCAGTACCCCCTGCATGCTATAAGGATTAGAACTAACACTTGCTGTCGGGCGAAAGCTCGGTGGTCTAGTGGAGATGACGCCTGTCCGGTGATCAGGAGGTCGTAGGTTCGAATCCTGCTCGAGTATGTACGCCCATGATTTTTTTTATCATGGCTACTACTAAAACACTGATCAATTCAGTGCTTATTTACGTCGATGTAGGGCAATTTGTCAATCAGTTGCAATGAAAACATCTCGACGGAAGAATTTCATGAATTTGAATAACAAAGCAGTACCCCCTGCATGCTATAAGGATTAGAACTAACACTTGCTGTCGGGCGAAAGCTCGGTGGTCTAGTGGAGATGACGCCTGTCCGGTGATCAGGAGGTCGTAGGTTCGAATCCTGCTCGAGTATGTACGCCCATGATTTTTTTATCATGGCTACTACTAAAACACTGATCAATTCAGTGCTTATTTACGTCGATGTAGGGCAATTTGTCAATCAGTTGCAATGAAATCACATGACGTTTTAACTTGGTTGAGCTTATTATTTTGACACTGAAGTATACTATCACAATCTTGACTGTCGTTTGCGCTAAATGGCAATTCATCGTATAAACACATATCACAGAACCAGTCTGAGCTTGAGAGAAAAAAAATTCAGATCCAAAGTCGAACACTTCAGGTGAATCCACCTCTTACACATGAAACACATTACTGCATTTTGATTTGATTTAACTATTGTATTACATGAGATGCATGGGTATTTTAAGACCATGTTTAGTCCTTCAACTATTTAAATGTTCGACACAAGTTTGAGGGGAAAACTTACAGTCTGTCAAGTTTCTCGAGGTCTTTTTCACCGTGTATGGCTACTTTCTTCATGTTTTTCGTGAGGGCTGTGATCCTTCCGTCGTATGTCCAAGTTCTTAAAACGTTGGTGTGGCGCAGAGCCTTGTTCAAGAGTTGCTGTCTGTATACACTGTGAGAGATTCGTTGACGTAGAATGGCGTTCCCTTCAGTTTGGCCTTTGCTTTGTAAACTCTCTCTCTGGCGTTGTACGTCGAGAAGCGGACGATGATCGCGTTCGGTTTTCGCTTTCCATGACTCTCTTCTCGAGCGTCGCATCCATGTCGATTTTGTCGGGCAAGTCGGTGGCTGCGGTCGATATCAGTTGGTTTGATGTCGACGTCTAGCTGATCCTTGGCGAACTGTATGACCACGTCGTCGGTGTTCTCACTGGGTCTCTCAGCTATTCCGTGGATTTTGAGGCAGTGTCGTCGACTATACTGCTCTTGGTCGTCGAGCTCGTCATCATCCTCGTCAAGCCTTTGTTGTAGTTTCCTGATTTGGGATGTAGCGCACCGATTTCCCTTTCCTTGCTCTCTATATCGAGTCGTAGGGATTCGTACACTCTCTGGGTCACGTCTTCAATGACAGCCTCTTTGACAGCTTTCACAAGGGCAGCCATGACAGTCGGTGAAAGGAGAGCCCGGCGAATCTTTTCAACCAGTATACAATCCAGCTCATTGTCATTATCTGTCACTTCATTGTCCGGCGACGTGATGGTTGGTTACCCAGCTGGATTTTGGCCACGGTCAGTGGGCTGCTCTTCCTCCGCTGGGTTGCCCGGGCAGGCGCTGTGCCGATTTCGCTTCGGTTTGAGCCTTGTGGCCATCGGCAATGCAGACCCTCAAAATGTCATGAATTCGGAAGAATTCCAGACGAAATGCACTCCACCAGTCAATTCAGTCGTTTAGGGTACAAACATATATCTGCTATCTATGGTACATCGAAGTCAACAGATGAAATTTAGGGTCAGAAACCAATTGAAATAGCAGAAAGGAGTTGCGGAGCTGCGTGCTGCGTGCCGTGCCTTCTCCTCATTTGCATTAAGAAGTGCCTAGGAAGAAATTTCAGAATACCAAGTTCGTCTTTCCTAGGCACTTCCTAAGTTGCTGACTTTAATAGGAAGAAACTTAGGAGGAAACTTGGGAAGATTTTCAGAATACCACCCCAAGAGCATTAGTTTTAACTTGGCCATTTTTGGTAACAAGCCGATTTTTTCAGAATAGGTCCAGAAAAATGTCTAGAATAACATACTAAAAGTCCTCATAAATCCTCCTTGAGCGTTTTCCGCAATCCAAGATGGCGTCCAAAATGGCCACCATTTCCTAAATTTCATACAACTTTTCACATTTTTTTACATTCAATAGTAACTCGTTATGGCTCAGCCAGTTCACTACTGAGGTTAAGTCATCATTCACCTTTCTTTCAAGCTCATAGGGGTCTTTCATACGTGTAGACAAGTATCGTCTGCGTACAGAGATACAGTACAATGATGGACAACACGAGGTAAATCGTTCATGTATAGAATAGATAACAATGGTCCTAGTATACTGCCTTGGGGCACCCCAGATGTGACAAATGATGTGGTCGACGTATGTCCATTTATAACAGTTACTTGCTTACGAAGAGAAAAATAACATTTGAACCATTTTAATACATCATCACTGAAACCGTACAATTTCAGTTTCCTGAGCAAGATATCATGGGAAATCATATCAAATGCTTTTTCTAAGTCCAAGGTTACCAAACCCACAACATAACCATTGTCTATGGCGGTGCTTATATTTTCAGTGAGTTCTAAGAGTGCAAGGCTTGTCGAGTGGTTTGGCCTAAAACCAAATTGATTCGGGCACAAGATATCGTTCTCCGTGAGATATGTGTAAGTCTGCTTAAAAACAACTTTTTCAATTACCTTCGATAGGACGGGTAACACAGAAATCGGCCTGTAGTTGCAAGGATCGCAAACATCTCCATTTTTAAACACGAGAGTTATTCGAGCTAATTTCCATTCATCAGGAACATGTCCTTCCATTAATGAGAGATTCATTATGTGTGTCAACGATTTACCAATGCATTCGATTGAGTCCTTAATTACACTGCAAGGAATATAATCAAGTCCTGTTGCTTTATTTCTGGGTATTTCCTTTACTATCTTCGACACATCCTTCTCAGTAACCAGTAACGGGAGTGAAGTAAAATAAAATATCACGTGACATTGGTTTGAGAAATTGCTCAGGATTTGCCTGGAAATCAATCGATGCCTTTCTACATCTTACAGCATCAGCATAATGATTATTAAACACATTTGCTATAATTTTACCATCTGTTATTTCTTCACCATTATATTTTACCTTTTGAATATTAGATGTCTTCTTGCTTGGTATCAAAAATCGTACTAATTTCCATATAACGCTGGAGTTTCCCTTATTCTTAAAAATGCTGTCTACAACATACACACGCTTTGCTGAGCGAATCAGAGAAGTTACACGGTTTTTAAGTTTTTTATATCGCTGCCAATCAGCAGGTACTCCAGATTCTTTGGCTTTATTTTTCATATTATCTCTTTCTCGCATGGTGTCCAGTATTTGTTTATTCATCCATGGAGACTTCTGTTTTCGCACTCTTTTCCTTTTAACAGGAGCCTGTATATCTAGGGCGGCTTTAAATCTTTCAACCCAATTCTCATAAGCCTTTTCAGTATCATTCATTTCAAGGACATCATTCACGGAATGCTCCTGCAGATATCTTATCAGTGTATTAACATCAATTTTCTTAACATTACGTGAACAAAATATAATTGTGATCTCTTTGCATATGAGGTTTACATTTCCCCCACGTCACTGCAATTATATAATGATCACTCAAACTTACTGGAATAACATTGCAATGTAAGATTTTATCACATGACGCGAGTGCGAGATCTATTTTTGTTGCAGTGTTTTCAGTCACACGTGTGGCCTCAGTAACATATTGCTTCAAACTATAATCTTTCATCAATTCAAGTAAACGTTTGCTACTGTGTGATAATTTTCCTGATAATAGATCACAATTGAGATCTCCAATCAAAAGATATTCAATTTGTTGCACTTCGACAGTCTGCAGAACTGTTTCAAACGAATTCATCGAATATATGAGCATATGAGTCGGGGGGGGGGGTCTATACCATGACATGATTAAAAATGGTTTCTGTTTTTCCAAACTTATTTCAATGCACAATAACTCTAATCCTTCGATGTGCAGATCTTCTCTAATGATGAAATTTAACGTCTCACAAATATACATAATTACACCACCGCCTTGTCTATTTCTGTCTCTCCTGGCTATCTTAAAGCCCGGTATTCCTATCTCTTCGTTACTAATTGAATCATCTAGCCGGTGAAAGGAGAGCCCGGCGAATCTTTTCAACCAGTATACAATCCAGCTCATTGTCATTATCTGTCACTTCATTGTCCGGCGACGTGATGGTTGGTTACCCAGCTGGATTTTGGCCACGGTCAGTGGGCTGCTCTTCCTCCGCTGGGTTGCCCGGGCAGGCGCTGTGCCGATTTCGCTTCGGTTTGAGCCTTGTGGCCATCGGCAATGCAGACCCTCAAAATGTCATGAATTCGGAAGAATTCCAGACGAAATGCACTCCACCAGTCAATTCAGTCGTTTAGGGTACAAACATATATCTGCTATCTATGGTACATCGAAGTCAACAGATGAAATTTAGGGTCAGAAACCAATTGAAATAGCAGAAAGGAGTTGCGGAGCTGCGTGCTGCGTGCCGTGCCTTCTCCTCATTTGCATTAAGAAGTGCCTAGGAAGAAATTTCAGAATACCAAGTTCGTCTTTCCTAGGCACTTCCTAAGTTGCTGACTTTAATAGGAAGAAACTTAGGAGGAAACTTGGGAAGATTTTCAGAATACCACCCCAAGAGCATTAGTTTTAACTTGGCCATTTTTGGTAACAAGCCGATTTTTTCAGAATAGGTCCAGAAAAATGTCTAGAATAACATACTAAAAGTCCTCATAAATCCTCCTTGAGCGTTTTCCGCAATCCAAGATGGCGTCCAAAATGGCCACCATTTCCTAAATTTCATACAACTTTTCACATTTTTTTACATTCAATAGTAACTCGTTATGGCTCAGCCAGTTCACTACTGAGGTTAAGTCATCATTCACCTTTCTTTCAAGCTCATAGGGGTCTTTCATACGTGTAGACAAGTATCGTCTGCGTACAGAGATACAGTACAATGATGGACAACACGAGGTAAATCGTTCATGTATAGAATAGATAACAATGGTCCTAGTATACTGCCTTGGGGCACCCCAGATGTGACAAATGATGTGGTCGACGTATGTCCATTTATAACAGTTACTTGCTTACGAAGAGAAAAATAACATTTGAACCATTTTAATACATCATCACTGAAACCGTACAATTTCAGTTTCCTGAGCAAGATATCATGGGAAATCATATCAAATGCTTTTTCTAAGTCCAAGGTTACCAAACCCACAACATAACCATTGTCTATGGCGGTGCTTATATTTTCAGTGAGTTCTAAGAGTGCAAGGCTTGTCGAGTGGTTTGGCCTAAAACCAAATTGATTCGGGCACAAGATATCGTTCTCCGTGAGATATGTGTAAGTCTGCTTAAAAACAACTTTTTCAATTACCTTCGATAGGACGGGTAACACAGAAATCGGCCTGTAGTTGCGAGGATCGCAAACATCTCCATTTTTAAACACGGGAGTTATTCGAGCTAATTTCCATTCATCAGGAACATGTCCTTCCATTAATGAGAGATTCATTATGTGTGTCAACGATTTACCAATGCATTCGATTGAGTCCTTGATTACACTGCAAGGAATATAATCAAGTCCTGTTGCTTTATTTCTGGGTATTTCCTTTACTATCTTCGACACATCCTCCATAAGTCCTCATAAATCCTCCTTGAGCGTTTTCCGCAATCCAAGATGGCGTCCAAAATGGCCACCATTTCCTAAATTTCTTACAACTTTTCAATCACAGAACCTAAATGCAAAATTCAAATGTCTTTATATATGTTTTTAAGCATGAAAAACTCGATAAAAGACATATCAAGAGATATTGAAAGTACCGTAATCCAAGATGGCGTCCAAAATGGCCGCCATATACGGAAATGCTTATAACTTTTCAACCAGGTTACCCTTTAGTTTAAATTCTAATGTCTAAATATATATTTTGAAGCGTGAATAACTCAACAAAATACATATTGAGTGTTATTAAAGCACACAAATACCGTAATCCAATATGGCGTCTAAAATGACACCCATTTCCTGATATTTTTTTTTCCTCGTGATTCTGCAAGTAGATTTCACTTGTACGCACTTGGAATGTCGAAATATAGGCCTATGTATTGTGTGACATATAGAACCAAATACGATACTTAATCATATATACATATAGACATAGTGCCGTAATCCAAGATGGCGTCCAAAATGGCCGCCATTTCCGGAAATGCTTATAACTTTTCAACCAGGTTACCCTAGTATAAAATTTGAATGTCTAAATATATGTTTTGAAGCGTGAATAACTCAATAAAACACATATTGAGAGTTGTTGAAGCACACAAATACCATATTCCAATATGGCCTCCAAAATGGCACCCATTTCCTGATTTCTTTTTTCTGGTGATTCTGCAAGAAGATTTCACTTGCTGTACACACTTGGAATGTCGAAATATATGTATTGTGTGACATGGAACCAAATACGATACTTAATCAGAGATTTGAAACATACGCAAAACACTAAATCACTTTCAAAAATCCAAAATGGTTTCCAAAATGGCCGCAATTTCCTCTTTTCCTCATAACCCTGCAACTAAGTAACCATGAAACGTATTTAAATGTCTAAATGAATATTTTGAGACATAAGGAACCCAATGAAATACTTGTACACAGATCATAAAGCACGTAAGTACTAATAGAACAACGCGAGTTCTTCCCGAATGTTGCCCAAAATGGCCGCCATTTTGTTTTATAAAAAAAATTGCTGCTTTTAGCCTGTTTCAAGAGACAAAGAAATTCAATATAAGGTTAGAAATTCAACAACTCAGAAGGGTCCAGTGGAATATTTCCCTAAAAGGTGCACAAATGGGTAGGCCTATAGGTTGGGTTGGATGCATCCCCCCCCCCTCCCGCCATGAGGAAGAGGGGGTGGCCTGTACAATCATTATTTTAGAAATATTCAGCCTGAAATATATACACCCTGTCAATTAATTGAAACCATAAAAATGCAAAACATCCCTCGCTCAGCCCCTTTCTATAGACTTTGTACACTTTTGAGATTGACATATTTCCGAGTATGCACCAGAACTTTCACCAGAACTTTCACCTACAAAATGCAAGAGTTAGTTCCCTCATATCGGAAGGTGATTTGCCCTTATTAACCCTTCCACCGCTCACTATCCCGATATGAATTAAATACCCCTTTTCCTAAATCAAATATTACATCAACTTTGTGTAAATTATATATTTTCAATTCAATTGTAAAAGCTCCCTCGTATTGGAGGGTTGGGGATACTGAGGCTATGAATTATCTACTCTTTGAGGATGGATTCTCAATATGACTCGAAGGGTGCAGTAGGCCGTTTTAGGCCGGTGCACTAGGCCGTTTAAAGACGATCATAAATATGCAAGAACTCCCTCCAGTCAAAAGGGGTGCCTCCCCCTCCCACATCCTCCAATCGCGCATTGCCTTAAATACGCTAGTCTTTATTCCACTTACACTTTTGATATAAAAACAATCTACTATTGCATCAAAAGTGCGCCCCACAAACTCCGAGATTTTAAGGTGCCCTAAATCTCTACATTTCAAATTGGAAAATGCCAAAATCTCCATCTTAGGGAAGGAGTATTCTCCTCCCACACCCCCCCCTTACACTTTCCTCAATATATATCTTTTCTAAAGTTTTGAAACAGAAAACAAAAGTCGGATATTTCACCATATATGCAATGGGTACCACAGATCTGAAAATACGAAAATTCCCCTCGTGTGTATGGGAGCGGGCAACCCTATGACCGCGCACTTCCATGAATATAGGTTTTCCCGGTCAATTTCATACTTTTGTCATTCAAGTTCCTATTCCGAGCATTCGATTTCACGCATTCCACGCTCGCAGCACAGAATCAGCAATCAAATTCAAAATCCGGTCATTCAAATTCACCGTCGGAGCATTCAAATTCACTATCGGAACATTCAAATTCACTATCGGTTCTCCCGGTCAATTTCATACTTTTGTCATTCAAGTTCCTATTCCGAGCATTCGATTTCACGCATTCCACGCTCGCAGCACAGAATCAGCAATCAAATTCAAAATCCGGTCATTCAAATTCACCGTCGGAGCATTCAAATTCACTATCGGAACATTCAAATTCACTATCGGAGCATTCAAATTTAAGAGAAGAGCACACATTTCATCAATTAACATTCAGATTCATGTCAAACTTGCGACGGAATTTCGTCGGTCATTCAAATTCATGAATAGGCAACCATGTTCCAAGTAACTGCATTCAATTTAAAAGAGGTCCTGAATTTAGTTAGTTTGGGGCCGTGTATGCATGTATTTCTCATTTGGCTTTGAATATATTGGGATTTATGGTTATTATCTATTTTGCAGTAGAGGTCCACCTGTTCATTGACAATTTTGAACTCGTGCTTAGCAAATAGGAATATACAGGCACATGTCCCTCGAATTGGACATAAATGGAGGTCCCATGTGTGAGAGAGTCACAACTCATGTACGTAAAAGATCCCACTTCATTTATCATCGCAAAGAGCAGAACATTTCATTTCATTTCATTTCAATTTATTTTCATATTTTCTCACATATATCACAATATAAAGTAAATTGATGCGAAATTTATACAGAACATAATTCAAAATAGAACTTCACCGGAATGTTCAAAAGTTTGTCTTGGTATACACAAGGTCTGTATACATGCGAGTTAAACTGAGATCATAATGCGAAAAAAAAATATGATGGGGCCTGCGTAAAAGCAAGCTTGTATAGAGCCGCAGGTCCCGTGATAAAATCAGATTTGGGGAAACATAAGTACAAATATTTTTTTAGACCATATTATAACTGGGGGATCCGATTAAAACGAACAAAGATCAAATCAAATAAGTGTCACTAAATAAAATACAGAATAAAATACAGAAAGGTCACATGTTGCAACTATACCCTACTACAAATAAGGACAATGAGAGAACAACGACTGAGATTGTCAGGATTTAAGTGGGTATGGAGGTATAGATGATGACGTAACAGTTTGGCATAAATACATAAATGGAAGGTGGGCTAATAGAATTTTGTCGTGAATACAAAATATACACACAAGGCAACGGCGTAAATCCGTACTGAGGAGTGGGGGGATGATTGGCGATAGTCACCATCACCACGATTACAAGCCCATAACCGGACCGGCGCAGCCCGGGGGGGGGGGGGGGGGAGCTTGCCCCCCCCCCCCACACACACACACACACACTTTACAGGGATCAAATGTCTTTTCCATGCAAAGTGGGAGGGAAGTGGCAGCAAAAATATGACGACTTTTTGTTCTTGTTTTTGTTTGTTTTTTCTTGTCAGCCGACTTTCGGCGGCAAATCAGACTTTAAAAGTATGAAGACTTTTTTGTAATTGTTTCTCTTGTCTTTTGATGTTCTTTCTTCTTGACTGACAGGCAATTTTGCCCCCCCCCCCTTTCAAAAACGTAGCGCAGCCCTGAATAATGCCCAAATAAATTCAACAAAAAGCTAATAAGGATATCCATTTCTTGAATAACGTAGTAGATATTTTCCTGTCTATGTGTATTCTTCAATTTTCTTGATTTAAGTCAGTGAAGCAATCATCACAGGGGCATCGTTCCGTTTTAATGATGGGGGGTAGGGGAGGGACTTTGAGTTTGAATAACTGTGCGAGGGAGCGGAGCGGCGTGGGGGAGGGTGTGGGAGGGGGGTTTCCCCCTCCCACACGAGGAAAATTTGGCATTTTCAGACCTCAAATTCAGCGATCTGGTGCACACTTCTTCGTAAACTTTGGGATTTTTCTCCTATAAAAAAACAAGTAAGAAAAAGAAATATTCATAGATAATTGAATGACTACATCGTGGTATTTCAGCTCTTGCTCCGCCTGTGCGACATCACTGTGAAGGCCTACTAAATAGTGGGGCCTATCACCGGCGTAGCCAGGATTTGATCTTAGGGGGAGCGGTTAGATGCGAGGGAGAGATGCGAGCGAGGGGGGAGGGTGTGGGAGGGGTTTCCCCCTCCCACAGTGAGAACTTTTTGCATATTGATGTTGTAAATGGTGCAATTTGATTCATTTTTTTTTTTTTGCGTGTTCTATCGACTTGAAACAGTCCAACATGTTTAAGGTAGTAGTACATTTTTATGTAGATTATCATTGAACAATTTTGCCTATAAAATGGTGTCATTTAGAGAAACTTCTTGTCTTAATTCTTACACTGAAGATCATGAACGCGAATTTTGACATTGTACAGTCCAAAAGCGGCCGTTTGTAGCTATATATATATACAGGCGCGCCGGAAGCAGTTTTGGATGGGGGGGGGGGGGGGGCAAATATTGGAGGGGGCTCACTATAGACCATACATAATATGTTACACAATATACACATATACACACACACACTGTGTGTGTGTGTGTGTATGCATATAAAGTGGCGTACGATGGGTCGAAACATTGGGGGTGGGCACCTTGTGGAAAAGTAATTTTGACGGTGTGTATGCTTGTGCGTGTGTGCGTGCGCAATAATGGGACTACAATACATTACGGAATGTGATACATTCAACAACGCAGTCATTGAGGAACATTGTAAGTTTTCCTTACATGGATTATGGAATGACGGTGTGAAACCACAACTTATATACTGTCAGCAACATCAGGAGAATTGCATAACAATAAAATGCGAGCGAGCGGAGCGAGAGAGCTTGAAAATTTTGACATTTTACAGTCCAAAAACTGCCGTTTGTTGCTATATCTTTCGCTTTGGAAATTAAGGGGGGGGGGTATCGGGCGCAACTGCTGGCAATTAATGGCGGCAACATTAGGAGAATGGCAACCATTCAATGCGAGCGAGCGAAGCGAGCGAGCTTGAAAATTTTGACATTCTACAGTCCCCAAACTGGAGTTTGTAGCTATAACTTTCGCTTTAGAAATTAATGGGTGCGCATCGGGCGCAACTGCTGGCAATTACTGGCAGCAACATTAGGAGAATGGCATAACCATTCAATGCGAGCGAGCGAAGCGAGCGAGCTTGAAAATTTTGACATTCTACAGTCCCAAAACTGGCGTTTGTAGCTATATCTTTCGCTTTGAAAATTAATGGGGGGCGCATCGGGCGCAACTGCCGGCAATTACTGGCAGCAACATTAGGAGAATGGCATAATGATTCAATGTGAGCAAGCGAAGCGAGCGAGCTTGAAAATTTTGACATTTTACAGTCCAAAAACTGCCGTTGTAGCTATGTTTTTCGCTTTGGAAATTAAGAGGGAGGCGCACCGGCCTCCACTGTTGGCAATTACTGGCTGCAACGTTAGGAAAATGGCATAACGAATAAATTTGACGATTAATTTTGACATTTTACAGTCCCCAAGCTGCCGTTTGTAGCTATATTTGTTTTTTCGCTTTGGAAATTAAGGGGGGGGGGGGCCAGGCGCAACTGCTGGCAATTACTGGCAGCAACATCAGGAGAATGGCATAGCGATTGAATGCGAGCGAGCGGAGCGAGCGAGGTTGGAATTTTTGACATTTTACAGTCCAAAAACTGCCGTTTGTAGCTATGTTTTTTCGCGTTTATTCATTTATATGCATATCTTTCTTATTTTGTCTATTTTTATTTATTTGTTTATTTATTCATTTTTTTTTGAGGGGGGCTTTTTTTTTGGGGGGGGGGGCAAAAATGCGTTTTGCCACCACACTTTTTGGATAGGGGGGGGGGGGGCGGCCGCCCCCCCCCCCCCCACTTCCGGCGCCTATGCGTATATATTTCGCTTTGGAAATTAAGGGGGCGCACCGGGCGCATTTGCTGGCAATTTAATACTGGCAGCAACATCAGGAGAATGACATAACGATTAAATGCGAGCGAGCGAAGCGAGCGAGCTTGAAAATTTTGACATTTTACAGTCCCAAAACTGCTTTTTGTAGCAACATTTTTTCGCTTTGAAAATTAAAGGAGGGGGGGGGGGGGGGGCCACCGGGTGCAACTGCTGGCAATTACCCGGCAGCAACATCAGGAGAATAGCATAGCGATTAAAGGCGCACCGGGCGCAACTGCTGACAATTACTGGCAGCAACATCAGGAGAATGACATAACGATTCAATGCGAGCGAGCGAAGCGAGCGAGCTTGAAATGTTGACATTTTACAGTCCAAAAACTGCCGTTTGTAGCTGCAACGGCGTAGCCAGGATTTCATCTTAGGGGGGCGGTTAGTCTGCGAGGGAGCGAAGCGACCGAGCCCGAGCGAGCGGAGCGAGCGAGGGGGGGGGGGAGGGAGGGTGTGTCCCCCCTCCCACGGTAAGAACTTTTTGCATTTTGATGTTGCAAATGGTGCAATTTGATGCATGTTTTTGCGCGTTTTATCGACGTGAAACAGTCCCACTTGTTTATGGTAGCAGTTTATTTTGATGTAGATTATTATTGAACAATTTGCCTATAAAATGATATAATTTAAATACACTCCTTGTATTAATTCTTTTCACTGAATATAATGAACGCGACTGAACCCGAGCGAGTAGAGCGAGCGAGGGGGAGGGGAGGGGGGTGTCCCCCCTCCCACGTGAGAACTTTTTACATTTTGATGTTGCAAATGGTGCAATTTGAAACATGTTTTTGCGTGTTTTATCGAGTTGAAACAGTCCCACTTGTTTAAGGTTGCAGTATATTTTAGTGTAGATTATTATTGAACAATTTGCCTATAAAATGGTATAATTTAAAACACGTGCACTAGTCTTCTTGTATTAATTCTTACACTGAATATCATGAACGCTGTCTGTTCAGCAATAAAACAGAAAAAGCATGAACACGAGGGTGTAGATATAGGAGCATATTCCCTCCCACACGAAGGTGATTTTGCGTTTTCAGACCTGAAATGCAACGATCTGGTGCACATTTTTGGTGCAATACTTTTTCATCGAAGTGTTAAAATCACGGAATTTAGCTCGCGGAGCTTTTGTGTTTTAGAATTGAAATAAAGCGATCTGGGTATAGCCACAGTCTACTTCTATGCATGGCGGGGGGGGGGGGAGAGAGGGGAACGAGCAGGGAGAAGGCGTGGGCGAGTGTTATCTCAACCTTTCCCTTCCGATGGAGCTTTTGCCTTTTTAAGGTTGAAATTGCGATATCTCGTATATACGCATATTTGATGGAATCAACATTTGGGAAATCACCAAAAAAAAAAAAGAATGATGGGGGGGGGGGGGGGCCTGAGGGAGGAAAGGGTCGATTAAAAGGGGAAATTCCCCTTATACATGCTATGAGGGAACCTTGAGTTTTCGGAATATAAGTGATAAGTCTTGTGCACTCAGAATTATTCATAATTTTTTGTAAATCTAAAAAGTGTACTTAGCTAGGGAAAGAGGCACAGAGGGGGAGGGTTTGGGAGGGGGATACCCCCTCCCAAGCTAGAGAGATTTTGCATATTTTGAATTGAAATTCAATGATCTGGTGCACACTTTGAGTGAAAGTATTTAAATTTTTTTTTTTTAAATTTTGAGTATCATATTTGATGAAAGGTTGCAAAGGAGACCCGCTTCATGTGCATGCATACAGTATACACGCATTTTTTTTTCCACCTCCCAAATCCCCGGTCCAAATCTTAGGGGGGGGGGGGGGCGAAAGCCCCATCGCCCTCCCCCCGGCTACGCCAGTGATGCTTTGGCGTTTGAGAGAAGTGCGCGAGCGCTGCTAGCACTGTTCAGCAGTATGCTCTCGTCACGAGGCGGGCGTGCGAACGTCATGGCTCATGCATTACAGTATGTAGCCTATAACCTAGGTGGGGATGCAGCTGGTCTGATGCGACGAGACTACGAACAGTGGATGCGCGCGAATACACCGCCTATGATCCAGTTGTTTGTCGTTGTTTTCTTATTTTTTTTGTAATCGGTGGCAGTCTTCTTACACGGAAAAAAGAAAACTGCCACCGATCGTGGCGCCTAGCGGACGCGGTAGATGCGTCCACTGTTCGTAGTCTCGCCGCATCAGATGTATCGCTTGGCAAAGACAATTATCTCGCTGCATCATACGTTTATCTTAACAGCAAATTACAAAGACAATAACTGCATTCTCCGCCTAGATTACAGGCTATGCAATAATCCATTATGCTGAAATCAATATCGCCACATTTCTTTTTGCTTTTTTGTTCCTACATCTTTTTCTTGGGAGAATTTCAGGGGGGGATATTTGTACAGGCCATCCCCCCCCCTCCTTCAAAAGTGGGGGGGATATATCCCCCCCCCATCCCCCCCGGGATTTACGCCCATGTTACACTCATGTCATAGTACTGTAAACAAGAGTTTATTGAGACAAATCCTGATGCACGTCTTTTCATATTTTATTATTGACAGTTTGCACAATGATAACATTGCGCGAGGCAGTGACTTAGTGTGGACACGTCACTGTACAGTACCTCGTAGTTTATTATTATATAAACTTCAGTTGTTATATAAGTTTAAGTTTCCGTTGTTTGTAATAAGTTTGCACAGCAATGTATATAGTAATGTAAGAGCAAGCATTTGTATCATGTAAATAGTTAATTCCAATCACTAGTGTATATAGATAATAATCCAATCAGTAGTTAATCTATTTTCTACCATTTCGATCTACGACAACACAATGTGTCGTATTTACGACATAAGTTTCTTACCTCTGCTATGTATGGTTGAGGGGTCTAGATATCGCGCACGAAAATTTGTGATGCATATATGCTCTTATAATTATTCCACAATCGTACCTGAATTTCTCAATAAATATCACGAAAATGCAGAAAAATCACCTCCCAGAATCTCCTGATGATACGATGACGGAGTAGTGCACTGTCGCCGTTTGTATGTCGGACTTAATTTTATGCGTTCAATTTCTCGGGGTATGTAAAGGTCGCGCAGCTGCCCTATGTAGTTTCATGCGTGAAAGACTAGTGTCTGCCCCTCTCTGCGGCTGTAACGTGCTTCGGCTTTCGTAGAATATTATAAACGATCGATCGAACAAATTACGAATTCTATCGGCTACAATCATACGAACGAGACAAGCGAGACGACACGTCTAGGCTACAACATCCTTAAAAAAGATTTTAAGCTAAGGTAGGTAAATTATAAGGTAAAAAAATTGGAAATTTAGTGAAAAATTTGTTCCCAAAAATTGGAAATTTAGTGAAAAATTTGTTTGAAATCAAAATTTCTTACCTGCTTCCTTCTCATGTTTAGCGGTTGTCAGGTATGTTTATTCCATGGGCGTATCGGCAAATTTTGCGCTTAGTCCTACGCGTAATATTGCTTGCTATACGCAGTTACGCTATGCGCGATCATTAAGTCCCTGCGCGATACCTAGTACCCTTACTATACAATTTGCATACGAAATATGTATCCAATGAGTTATTTGATATGGCTGTAATATTTGTAATGAATGTTATATGGTAAAATTGATGGATAACCGATAAGGTTAAGAGTTGTATTTTTTTTTTTATAGCTAAATGGTCTAGGAGTTTAAATATCTTTAACAGTCTATTACCTATACAGGTAACAATGTTGTTTGGAATTCGTGACCGTTTGATCTCAAAGATTATATTTTTTGGTGATAGGCATTCGGGCAATGTTCAGGAGCTTTAAGTACAGGTAGTTCGAGACTGCATTGTTAATTGGTTATTTTAATGGTGACGCACACGGAGCCGACAAAGTGAGCTAGTGTGTAGTCGGGAGGGTTAGGTGCCATTGAAAATCCCGGCGAGGTGACTGGGGAGCTGATACATTTTGTATACAAGTAAACTTGGCGGAGCTCAGGTCTGGTTGCGTTGTGCTGAGGGCAACGGCGTAAATCCGTACTGAGGAGTGGGGGGATGATTGGCGATAGTCACCATCACCACGATTACAAGCCCATAACCGGACCGGCGCAGCCCGGGGGGGGGGGGGGGGGGAGCTTGCCCCCCCCCCCCACACACACACACACACACTTTACAGGGATCAAATGTCTTTTCCATGCAAAGTGGGAGGGAAGTGGCAGCAAATTTAATATGACGACTTTTTGTTCTTGTTTTTGTTTGTTTTTTCTTGTCAGCCGACTTTCGGCGGCAAATCAGACTTTAAAAGTATGAAGACTTTTTTGTAATTGTTTCTCTTGTCTTTTGATGTTCTTTCTTCTTGACTGACAGGCAATTTTGCCCCCCCCCCCTTTCAAAAACGTAGCGCAGCCCTGAATAATGCCCAAATAAATTCAACAAAAAGCTAATAAGGATATCCATTTCTTGAATAACGTAGTAGATATTTTCCTGTCTATGTGTATTCTTCAATTTTCTTGATTTAAGTCAGTGAAGCAATCATCACAGGGGCATCGTTCCGTTTTAATGATGGGGGGTAGGGGAGGGACTTTGAGTTTGAATAACTGTGCGAGGGAGCGGAGCGGCGTGGGGGAGGGTGTGGGAGGGGGGTTTCCCCCTCCCACACGAGGAAAATTTGGCATTTTCAGACCTCAAATTCAGCGATCTGGTGCACACTTCTTCGTAAACTTTGGGATTTTTCTCCTATAAAAAAACAAGTAAGAAAAAGAAATATTCATAGATAATTGAATGACTACATCGTGGTATTTCAGCTCTTGCTCCGCCTGTGCGACATCACTGTGAAGGCCTACTAAATAGTGGGGCCTATCACCGGCGTAGCCAGGATTTGATCTTAGGGGGAGCGGTTAGATGCGAGGGAGAGATGCGAGCGAGGGGGGAGGGTGTGGGAGGGGTTTCCCCCTCCCACAGTGAGAACTTTTTGCATATTGATGTTGTAAATGGTGCAATTTGATTCATTTTTTTTTTTTTGCGTGTTCTATCGACTTGAAACAGTCCAACATGTTTAAGGTAGTAGTACATTTTTATGTAGATTATCATTGAACAATTTTGCCTATAAAATGGTGTCATTTAGAGAAACTTCTTGTCTTAATTCTTACACTGAAGATCATGAACGCGAATTTTGACATTGTACAGTCCAAAAGCGGCCGTTTGTAGCTATATATATATACAGGCGCGCCGGAAGCAGTTTGGATGGGGGGGGGGGGGGCAAATATTGGAGGGGGCTCACTATAGACCATACATAATATGTTACACAATATACACATATACACACACACACTGTGTGTGTGTGTGTGTATGCATATAAAGTGGCGTACGATGGGTCGAAACATTGGGGGTGGGCACCTTGTGGAAAAGTAATTTTGACGGTGTGTATGCTTGTGCGTGTGTGCGTGCGCAATAATGGGACTACAATACATTACGGAATGTGATACATTCAACAACGCAGTCATTGAGGAACATTGTAAGTTTTCCTTACATGGATTATGGAATGACGGTGTGAAACCACAACTTATATACTGTCAGCAACATCAGGAGAATTGCATAACAATAAAATGCGAGCGAGCGGAGCGAGAGAGCTTGAAAATTTTGACATTTTACAGTCCAAAAACTGCCGTTTGTTGCTATATCTTTCGCTTTGGAAATTAAGGGGGGGGGGGTATCGGGCGCAACTGCTGGCAATTAATGGCGGCAACATTAGGAGAATGGCAACCATTCAATGCGAGCGAGCGAAGCGAGCGAGCTTGAAAATTTTGACATTCTACAGTCCCCAAACTGGAGTTTGTAGCTATAACTTTCGCTTTAGAAATTAATGGGTGCGCATCGGGCGCAACTGCTGGCAATTACTGGCAGCAACATTAGGAGAATGGCATAACCATTCAATGCGAGCGAGCGAAGCGAGCGAGCTTGAAAATTTTGACATTCTACAGTCCCAAAACTGGCGTTTGTAGCTATATCTTTCGCTTTGAAAATTAATGGGGGGCGCATCGGGCGCAACTGCCGGCAATTACTGGCAGCAACATTAGGAGAATGGCATAATGATTCAATGTGAGCAAGCGAAGCGAGCGAGCTTGAAAATTTTGACATTTTACAGTCCAAAAACTGCCGTTGTAGCTATGTTTTTCGCTTTGGAAATTAAGAGGGAGGCGCACCGGCCTCCACTGTTGGCAATTACTGGCTGCAACGTTAGGAAAATGGCATAACGAATAAATTTGACGATTAATTTTGACATTTTACAGTCCCCAAGCTGCCGTTTGTAGCTATATTTGTTTTTTCGCTTTGGAAATTAAGGGGGGGGGGGGCCAGGCGCAACTGCTGGCAATTACTGGCAGCAACATCAGGAGAATGGCATAGCGATTGAATGCGAGCGAGCGGAGCGAGCGAGGTTGGAATTTTTGACATTTTACAGTCCAAAAACTGCCGTTTGTAGCTATGTTTTTTCGCGTTTATTCATTTATATGCATATCTTTCTTATTTTGTCTATTTTTATTTATTTGTTTATTTATTCATTTTTTTTTTGAGGGGGGCTTTTTTTTGGGGGGGGGCAAAAATGCGTTTTGCCACCACACTTTTTGGATAGGGGGGGGGGGGGCGGCCGCCCCCCCCCCCCCCCCACTTCCGGCGCCTATGCGTATATATTTCGCTTTGGAAATTAAGGGGGCGCACCGGGCGCATTTGCTGGCAATTTAATACTGGCAGCAACATCAGGAGAATGACATAACGATTAAATGCGAGCGAGCGAAGCGAGCGAGCTTGAAAATTTTGACATTTTACAGTCCCAAAACTGCTTTTTGTAGCAACATTTTTTCGCTTTGAAAATTAAAGGAGGGGGGGGGGGCCACCGGGTGCAACTGCTGGCAATTACCCGGCAGCAACATCAGGAGAATAGCATAGCGATTAAAGGCGCACCGGGCGCAACTGCTGACAATTACTGGCAGCAACATCAGGAGAATGACATAACGATTCAATGCGAGCGAGCGAAGCGAGCGAGCTTGAAATGTTGACATTTTACAGTCCAAAAACTGCCGTTTGTAGCTGCAACGGCGTAGCCAGGATTTCATCTTAGGGGGGCGGTTAGTCTGCGAGGGAGCGAAGCGACCGAGCCCGAGCGAGCGGAGCGAGCGAGGGGGGGGGGGGAGGGAGGGTGTGTCCCCCCTCCCACGGTAAGAACTTTTTGCATTTTGATGTTGCAAATGGTGCAATTTGATGCATGTTTTTGCGCGTTTTATCGACGTGAAACAGTCCCACTTGTTTATGGTAGCAGTTTATTTTGATGTAGATTATTATTGAACAATTTGCCTATAAAATGATATAATTTAAATACACTCCTTGTATTAATTCTTTTCACTGAATATAATGAACGCGACTGAACCCGAGCGAGTAGAGCGAGCGAGGGGGAGGGGAGGGGGGTGTCCCCCCTCCCACGTGAGAACTTTTTACATTTTGATGTTGCAAATGGTGCAATTTGAAACATGTTTTTGCGTGTTTTATCGAGTTGAAACAGTCCCACTTGTTTAAGGTTGCAGTATATTTTAGTGTAGATTATTATTGAACAATTTGCCTATAAAATGGTATAATTTAAAACACGTGCACTAGTCTTCTTGTATTAATTCTTACACTGAATATCATGAACGCTGTCTGTTCAGCAATAAAACAGAAAAAGCATGAACACGAGGGTGTAGATATAGGAGCATATTCCCTCCCACACGAAGGTGATTTTGCGTTTTCAGACCTGAAATGCAACGATCTGGTGCACATTTTTGGTGCAATACTTTTTCATCGAAGTGTTAAAATCACGGAATTTAGCTCGCGGAGCTTTTGTGTTTTAGAATTGAAATAAAGCGATCTGGGTATAGCCACAGTCTACTTCTATGCATGGCGGGGGGGGGGGGGGGAGAGAGGGGAACGAGCAGGGAGAAGGCGTGGGCGAGTGTTATCTCAACCTTTCCCTTCCGATGGAGCTTTTGCCTTTTTAAGGTTGAAATTGCGATATCTCGTATATACGCATATTTGATGGAATCAACATTTGGGAAATCACCAAAAAAAAAAAAGAATGATGGGGGGGGGGGGGGCCTGAGGGAGGAAAGGGTCGATTAAAAGGGGAAATTCCCCTTATACATGCTATGAGGGAACCTTGAGTTTTCGGAATATAAGTGATAAGTCTTGTGCACTCAGAATTATTCATAATTTTTTGTAAATCTAAAAAGTGTACTTAGCTAGGGAAAGAGGCACAGAGGGGGAGGGTTTGGGAGGGGGATACCCCCTCCCCAAGCTAGAGAGATTTTGCATATTTTGAATTGAAATTCAATGATCTGGTGCACACTTTGAGTGAAAGTATTTAAATTTTTTTTTTTTAAATTTTGAGTATCATATTTGATGAAAGGTTGCAAAGGAGACCCGCTTCATGTGCATGCATACAGTATACACGCATTTTTTTTTCCACCTCCCAAATCCCCGGTCCAAATCTTAGGGGGGGGGGGGGGGCGAAAGCCCCATCGCCCTCCCCCCGGCTACGCCAGTGATGCTTTGGCGTTTGAGAGAAGTGCGCGAGCGCTGCTAGCACTGTTCAGCAGTATGCTCTCGTCACGAGGCGGGCGTGCGAACGTCATGGCTCATGCATTACAGTATGTAGCCTATAACCTAGGTGGGGATGCAGCTGGTCTGATGCGACGAGACTACGAACAGTGGATGCGCGCGAATACACCGCCTATGATCCAGTTGTTTGTCGTTGTTTTCTTATTTTTTTTGTAATCGGTGGCAGTCTTCTTACACGGAAAAAAGAAAACTGCCACCGATCGTGGCGCCTAGCGGACGCGGTAGATGCGTCCACTGTTCGTAGTCTCGCCGCATCAGATGTATCGCTTGGCAAAGACAATTATCTCGCTGCATCATACGTTTATCTTAACAGCAAATTACAAAGACAATAACTGCATTCTCCGCCTAGATTACAGGCTATGCAATAATCCATTATGCTGAAATCAATATCGCCACATTTCTTTTTGCTTTTTTGTTCCTACATCTTTTTCTTGGGAGAATTTCAGGGGGGGATATTTGTACAGGCCATCCCCCCCCCTCCTTCAAAGTGGGGGGGATATATCCCCCCCCCCATCCCCCCGGGATTTACGCCCATGTTACACTCATGTCATAGTACTGTAAACAAGAGTTTATTGAGACAAATCCTGATGCACGTCTTTTCATATTTTATTATTGACAGTTTGCACAATGATAACATTGCGCGAGGCAGTGACTTAGTGTGGACACGTCACTGTACAGTACCTCGTAGTTTATTATTATATAAACTTCAGTTGTTATATAAGTTTAAGTTTCCGTTGTTTGTAATAAGTTTGCACAGCAATGTATATAGTAATGTAAGAGCAAGCATTTGTATCATGTAAATAGTTAATTCCAATCACTAGTGTATATAGATAATAATCCAATCAGTAGTTAATCTATTTTCTACCATTTCGATCTACGACAACACAATGTGTCGTATTTACGACATAAGTTTCTTACCTCTGCTATGTATGGTTGAGGGGTCTAGATATCGCGCACGAAAATTTGTGATGCATATATGCTCTTATAATTATTCCACAATCGTACCTGAATTTCTCAATAAATATCACGAAAATGCAGAAAAATCACCTCCCAGAATCTCCTGATGATACGATGACGGAGTAGTGCACTGTCGCCGTTTGTATGTCGGACTTAATTTTATGCGTTCAATTTCTCGGGGTATGTAAAGGTCGCGCAGCTGCCCTATGTAGTTTCATGCGTGAAAGACTAGTGTCTGCCCCTCTCTGCGGCTGTAACGTGCTTCGGCTTTCGTAGAATATTATAAACGATCGATCGAACAAATTACGAATTCTATCGGCTACAATCATACGAACGAGACAAGCGAGACGACACGTCTAGGCTACAACATCCTTAAAAAAGATTTTAAGCTAAGGTAGGTAAATTATAAGGTAAAAAAATTGGAAATTTAGTGAAAAATTTGTTCCCAAAAATTGGAAATTTAGTGAAAAATTTGTTTGAAATCAAAATTTCTTACCTGCTTCCTTCTCATGTTTAGCGGTTGTCAGGTATGTTTATTCCATGGGCGTATCGGCAAATTTTGCGCTTAGTCCTACGCGTAATATTGCTTGCTATACGCAGTTACGCTATGCGCGATCATTAAGTCCCTGCGCGATACCTAGTACCCTTACTATACAATTTGCATACGAAATATGTATCCAATGAGTTATTTGATATGGCTGTAATATTTGTAATGAATGTTATATGGTAAAATTGATGGATAACCGATAAGGTTAAGAGTTGTATTTTTTTTTTTATAGCTAAATGGTCTAGGAGTTTAAATATCTTTAACAGTCTATTACCTATACAGGTAACAATGTTGTTTGGAATTCGTGACCGTTTGATCTCAAAGATTATATTTTTTGGTGATAGGCATTCGGGCAATGTTCAGGAGCTTTAAGTACAGGTAGTTCGAGACTGCATTGTTAATTGGTTATTTTAATGGTGACGCACACGGAGCCGACAAAGTGAGCTAGTGTGTAGTCGGGAGGGTTAGGTGCCATTGAAAATCCCGGCGAGGTGACTGGGGAGCTGATACATTTTGTATACAAGTAAACTTGGCGGAGCTCAGGTCTGGTTGCGTTGTGCTGAGGGCAACGGCGTAAATCCGTACTGAGGAGTGGGGGGATGATTGGCGATAGTCACCATCACCACGATTACAAGCCCATAACCGGACCGGCGCAGCCCGGGGGGGGGGGGGGGGGGGGGAGCTTGCCCCCCCCCCCCCACACACACACACACACACTTTACAGGGATCAAATGTCTTTTCCATGCAAAGTGGGAGGGAAGTGGCAGCAAATTTAATATGACGACTTTTTGTTCTTGTTTTTGTTTGTTTTTTCTTGTCAGCCGACTTTCGGCGGCAAATCAGACTTTAAAAGTATGAAGACTTATTTGTAATTGTTTCTCTTGTCTTTTGATGTTCTTTCTTCTTGACTGACAGGCAATTTTGCCCCCCCCCCTTTCAAAAACGTAGCGCAGCCCTGAATAATGCCCAAATAAATTCAACAAAAAGCTAATAAGGATATCCATTTCTTGAATAACGTAGTAGATATTTTCCTGTCTATGTGTATTCTTCAATTTTCTTGATTTAAGTCAGTGAAGCAATCATCACAGGGGCATCGTTCCGTTTTAATGATGGGGGGTAGGGGAGGGACTTTGAGTTTGAATAACTGTGCGAGGGAGCGGAGCGGCGTGGGGGAGGGTGTGGGAGGGGGTTTCCCCCTCCCACACGAGGAAAATTTGGCATTTTCAGACCTCAAATTCAGCGATCTGGTGCACACTTCTTCGTAAACTTTGGGATTTTTCTCCTATAAAAAAACAAGTAAGAAAAAGAAATATTCATAGATAATTGAATGACTACATCGTGGTATTTCAGCTCTTGCTCCGCCTGTGCGACATCACTGTGAAGGCCTACTAAATAGTGGGGCCTATCACCGGCGTAGCCAGGATTTGATCTTAGGGGGAGCGGTTAGATGCGAGGGAGAGATGCGAGCGAGGGGGGAGGGTGTGGGAGGGGTTTCCCCTCCCACAGTGAGAACTTTTTGCATATTGATGTTGTAAATGGTGCAATTTGATTCATTTTTTTTTTTTTTTGCGTGTTCTATCGACTTGAAACAGTCCAACATGTTTAAGGTAGTAGTACATTTTTATGTAGATTATCATTGAACAATTTTGCCTATAAAATGGTGTCATTTAGAGAAACTTCTTGTCTTAATTCTTACACTGAAGATCATGAACGCGAATTTTGACATTGTACAGTCCAAAAGCGGCCGTTTGTAGCTATATATATATACAGGCGCGCCGGAAGCAGTTTTGGATGGGGGGGGGGGGCAAATATTGGAGGGGGCTCACTATAGACCATACATAATATGTTACACAATATACACATATACACACACACACTGTGTGTGTGTGTGTGTATGCATATAAAGTGGCGTACGATGGGTCGAAACATTGGGGGTGGGCACCTTGTGGAAAAGTAATTTTGACGGTGTGTATGCTTGTGCGTGTGTGCGTGCGCAATAATGGGACTACAATACATTACGGAATGTGATACATTCAACAACGCAGTCATTGAGGAACATTGTAAGTTTTCCTTACATGGATTATGGAATGACGGTGTGAAACCACAACTTATAATACTGTCAGCAACATCAGGAGAATTGCATAACAATAAAATGCGAGCGAGCGGAGCGAGAGAGCTTGAAAATTTTGACATTTTACAGTCCAAAAACTGCCGTTTGTTGCTATATCTTTCGCTTTGGAAATTAAGGGGGGGGGGGTATCGGGCGCAACTGCTGGCAATTAATGGCGGCAACATTAGGAGAATGGCAACCATTCAATGCGAGCGAGCGAAGCGAGCGAGCTTGAAAATTTTGACATTCTACAGTCCCCAAACTGGAGTTTGTAGCTATAACTTTCGCTTTAGAAATTAATGGGTGCGCATCGGGCGCAACTGCTGGCAATTACTGGCAGCAACATTAGGAGAATGGCATAACCATTCAATGCGAGCGAGCGAAGCGAGCGAGCTTGAAAATTTTGACATTCTACAGTCCCAAAACTGGCGTTTGTAGCTATATCTTTCGCTTTGAAAATTAATGGGGGGCGCATCGGGCGCAACTGCCGGCAATTACTGGCAGCAACATTAGGAGAATGGCATAATGATTCAATGCGAGCAAGCGAAGCGAGCGAGCTTGAAAATTTTGACATTTTACAGTCCAAAAACTGCGGTTGTAGCTATGTTTTTCGCTTTGGAAATTAAGGGGGAGGCGCACCGGCCTCCACTGTTGGCAATTACTGGCTGCAACGTTAGGAAAATGGCATAACGAATAAATTTGACGATTAATTTTGACATTTTACAGTCCCCAAGCTGCCGTTTGTAGCTATATTTGTTTTTTCGCTTTGGAAATTAAGGGGGGGGGGGGCCCAGGCGCAACTGCTGGCAATTACTGGCAGCAACATCAGGAGAATGGCATAGCGATTGAATGCGAGCGAGCGGAGCGAGCGAGGTTGGAATTTTTGACATTTTACAGTCCAAAAACTGCCGTTTGTAGCTATGTTTTTTCGCGTTTATTCATTTATATGCATATCTTTCTTATTTTGTCTATTTTTATTTATTTGTTTATTTATTCATTTTTTTTTTTGAGGGGGGCTTTTTTTTTGGGGGGGGGGCAAAAATGCGTTTTGCCCCCACACTTTTTGGATGGGGGGGGGGGGGGCCGCCCCCCCCCCCCCCCCCACTTCCGGCGCCTATGCGTATATATTTCGCTTTGGAAATTAAGGGGGCGCACCGGGCGCATTTGCTGGCAATTTAATACTGGCAGCAACATCAGGAGAATGACATAACGATTAAATGCGAGCGAGCGAAGCGAGCGAGCTTGAAAATTTTGACATTTTACAGTCCCAAAACTGCTTTTTGTAGCAACATTTTTTTCGCTTTGAAAATTAAAGGAGGGGGGGGGGGCCACCGGCGCAACTGCTGGCAATTACCCGGCAGCAACATCAGGAGAATAGCATAGCGATTAAAGGCGCACCGGGCGCAACTGCTGACAATTACTGGCAGCAACATCAGGAGAATGACATAACGATTCAATGCGAGCGAGCGAAGCGAGCGAGCTTGAAATGTTGACATTTTACAGTCCAAAAACTGCCGTTTGTAGCTGCAACGGCGTAGCCAGGATTTCATCTTAGGGGGGCGGTTAGTCTGCGAGGGAGCGAAGCGACCGAGCCCGAGCGAGCGGAGCGAGCGAGGGGGGGGGGGGGGAGGGAGGGTGTGTCCCCCCTCCCACGGTAAGAACTTTTTGCATTTTGATGTTGCAAATGGTGCAATTTGATGCATGTTTTTGCGCGTTTTATCGACGTGAAACAGTCCCACTTGTTTATGGTAGCAGTTTATTTTGATGTAGATTATTATTGAACAATTTGCCTATAAAATGATATAATTTAAATACACTCCTTGTATTAATTCTTTTCACTGAATATAATGAACGCGACTGAACCCGAGCGAGTAGAGCGAGCGAGGGGGAGGGGAGGGGAGTGTCCCCCCTCCCACGTGAGAACTTTTTACATTTTGATGTTGCAAATGGTGCAATTTGAAACATGTTTTTGCGTGTTTTATCGAGTTGAAACAGTCCCACTTGTTTAAGGTTGCAGTATATTTTAGTGTAGATTATTATTGAACAATTTGCCTATAAAATGGTATAATTTAAAACACGTGCACTAGTCTTCTTGTATTAATTCTTACACTGAATATCATGAACGCTGTCTGTTCAGCAATAAAACAGAAAAAGCATGAACACGAGGGTGTAGATATAGGAGCATATTCCCTCCCACACGAAGGTGATTTTGCGTTTTCAGACCTGAAATGCAACGATCTGGTGCACATTTTTGGTGCAATACTTTTTCATCGAAGTGTTAAAATCACGGAATTTAGCTCGCGGAGCTTTTGTGCTTTAGAATTGAAATAAAGCGATCTGGGTATAGCCACAGTCTACTTCTATGCATGGCGGGGGGGGGGGGGGGGAGGGGAACGAGCAGGGAGAAGGCGTGGTCGAGTGTTATCTCAACCTTTCCCTTCCGATGGAGCTTGTGCCTTTTTAAGGTTGAAATTGCGATATCTCGTATATACGCATATTTGATGGAATCAACATTTGGGAAATCACCAAAAAAAAAAGAATGATGGGGGGGGGGGGGGCCTGAGGGAGGAAAGGGTCGATTAAAAGGGGAAATTCCCCTTATACATGCTATGAGGGAACCTTGAGTTTTCGGAATATAAGTGATAAGTCTTGTGCACTCAGAATTATTCATAATTTTTTGTAAATCTAAAAAGTGTACTTAGCTAGGGAAAGAGGCACAGAGGGGGAGGGTTTGGGAGGGGGTATCCCCTCCCAAGCTAGAGAGATTTTGCATATTTTGAATTGAAATTCAATGATCTGGTGCACACTTTGAGTGAAAGTATTTTAAATTTTTTTTTTAAATTTTGAGTATCATATTTGATGAAAGGTTGCAAAGGAGACCCGCTTCATGTGCATGCATACAGTATACACGCATTTTTTTTCCACCTCCCAAATCCCCGGTCCAAATCTTAGGGGGGGGGGGGGGCGAAAGCCCCATCGCCCTCCCCCCCCCCCCCCCCCCCCCGGCTACGCCAGTGATGCTTTGGCGTTTGAGAGAAGTGCGCGAGCGCTGCTAGCACTGTTCAGCAGTATGCTCTCGTCACGAGGCGGGCGTGCGAACGTCATGGCTCATGCATTACAGTATGTAGCCTATAACCTAGGTGGGGATGCAGCTGGTCTGATGCGACGAGACTACGAACAGTGGATGCGCGCGAATACACCGCCTATGATCCAGTTGTTTGTCGTTGTTTTCTTATTTTTTTTTGTAATCGGTGGCAGTCTTCTTACACGGAAAAAAGAAAACTGCCACCGATCGTGGCGCCTAGCGGACGCGGTAGATGCGTCCACTGTTCGTAGTCTCGCCGCATCAGATGTATCGCTTGGCAAAGACAATTATCTCGCTGCATCATACGTTTATCTTAACAGCAAATTACAAAGACAATAACTGCATTCTCCGCCTAGATTACAGGCTATGCAATAATCCATTATGCTGAAATCAATATCGCCACATTTCTTTTTGCTTTTTTGTTCCTACATCTTTTTCTTGGGAGAATTTCAGGGGGGGGGATATTTGTACAGGCCATCCCCCCCTCCTTCAAAAGTGGGGGGGATATATCCCCCCCATCCCCCCCGGGATTTACGCCCATGACACAAGGACAATGGAGCTCATGAGTCAAAATTCCAGCGGGGTCCTAAACCATGCAGGCCGTGTGACCATGGTAACAGACAGCTGCCACGCTCAAGAATTCCAACAATCGAATGTAACAGTAAGTGCTTCAGAGAGCGCAACAGGCAGACTGATCGAAAATAATAATGTACATGGTTAGGATCCCGTCGGACTACTAATAGAAGTTAAATAAGATAGACAAGGGGGAAAATACTGAGCAACAAGTACTATACAATATGCAAGCCGTAGCTGCTCAAAAGATATTGTTTTAATTTTCGTTTAAATGAGGCTAAAGTGGTGCAGCTTGTAAGTTCCGTAGGGAGTTCATTCCAGTACTTAGGCCCAATGAACATAATAGTTTTTTTTTCGCAAGAATTGTTCGGGTACGTGGAAGGTGATACGCATAACGTTGGATAACGTTGGATAATCACGAACTGTATAGTTTCTTGTAAACATTTGAGAAAATGCATCTGGTAATTGGCCAGTTGAGAATTGAAACATAAACAGGCAAACGTTGTAGGAAAATAGCTCATGAATTTTCAAAATGTTATTGCTCACAAAAAGTTCATTCGTGTGCGATAAATATCCAGCGTGGTTTACAATTCTAATAGCGCGTTTTTGCACAATAAATAACGAATCGATAAGGTTTTTAGAAGCATTTCCCCACGCCAGAATCCCATAATTAAGATAGGGAGATATAAAAGTTGAATATATACTCTGTAGAATATTACATGGAAAATAATAACTAAGTTTGTTTAGAACCCCTGTATTTCTAGCAATAATTCTAGTTACATAACCAACATGGGTTCTCCAAGATAAATCACTATCAATGTAAAGACCCAAAAATTTTGTACTATTGACCTGTGACAAATCAATGTTGTTGATCTTGACAGAGATAGGTAGTACAGGTGGGGAATTACTAAACAAAATATAATGAGTTTTTTCAATGTTTAAGGAAAGTTTGTTTGCAAAAATCCAAGATTGAACAGAAACAAGTTCTTCATTTATTATGTTTATAAGCTCATCAGGATTTTGATGAGAAAAGAACAAATTTGTATCGTCTGCAAAACAAACGAAGGAAAGCATCTTAGATGAGTTCTGAATATCGTTAATATACAAAATAAAAAGAAGTGGACCTAACAGGGAACCCTGAGGAACACCACAAGAAATTAACTTAGGTTGGGAATCGTGACCATGGATACTTACAAATTGTTTTCTATTTGTCAGATAATCAGAAATCCATTCTAGCGCCTTACCCCGAATTCCGTAATGATTTAACTTATAAAGTAAAATATCATGATCTATTGTATCAAACGCCTTTGAAAAATCAAGAAAAACACCAACAGTATGAGATGCATCATCTATAGCATGAGCTATCTTATTAATGAACTTGAGTAATGCGTGAGTTGTACTATGTTTTTTGCGAAATCCAAATTGAGAATCAGTAAAAATTTTTGACTGAAGAAGAAAATTAAGGGTACGTTTATACACAAGTCTTTCGAGTATCTTTGAAAAGGAAGTTAAAAGAGAAATAGGACGATTTAATTATTAACAAAATCTTTTCGCCCTTTTTTAAAAATGGGGACAACTCTGGCTACTTTCATTTTACAAGGAACTTTACCACTAGATAAGGATTGATTTAAAATAAAAGTAAGAGGTGAAATTATTTCATGAATCACGTTTTTTACCAAAAAATTTGTGATTCCATCATATCCCGAACTTTTTTTGTTATTTAATCTATCAACAATCTTTATTATTTCATCTTCAACAATCGGTACAAAAAATAAAGATGCATGCCATATTTCTATCATCCAGAAAAGAGTGAAATTCCTGGTGCGCTGAAGGAATTTTGTCCAACTGGAAACCCCATATGGAAGACCATCGTTTGCAGCTGAATATGGGTTATCCAGCCATCTTCTTTGATGGAAAATGAAACAAACAAACAAACATTAGGCACTGTATAGGCCTACAGACGAGCATAATACGGAGGGTTGATTGACACTTTTGAGGAAAAAAAAAAACAGTTTCGACTATATTGAAACTGATACATGAACATTTTATACATGCTGTTTGTTGTGTACTGATTTACTTTTGCGGGGCTATGTGAGATCATTGTGTGTCAGTTTGGCTTTAAATTGATGAATTGTCATTATGTGGTTGGTATTGGGGCGTTGTCAGCATGCAGTATCATCGAGAAATATGATTACTAATAGTTGTGTTGTTTGGATGCACTGCTGATTAGACATTACAATTTGAAGTTTATTGAGATGAAAAACAAAGAATACATGAACAGAGAACAATGTAGAACCTGTAAACAATAACATTACACAATATTGCAAGCCTTCATTGGTTGTGTTGGCCCTTTTTCCTTTCTTAAAAGTCTACTCCATTTTCCTCGTTAAATTAATTGCACGAAGTAGGAACTTGATCGCCTAAAAATGAATTTGAACGCTCCAAACAAGCTCATTGGGACTACCACATGACTATCGCATGAATTTGAATGCACGAGTAGGAAAGTCGGTGTTCGCATTTTGAAATTGAATGCCCAATCGTGAATTTAATTTCACGAAAACGAAATAGAACGCCCATAAATGAAACTGATAGCTCGGATTCTGAATTTGAATGCCCGTATATTTTTGTGTGCGTGCGGTGCGTAAATTTGTATGCACATTAATGAATTTGAGTGACAAAAATATGAAATTGACCGGGAAAACCTATATTGTATCTTTTTGTTCCTTCCTTTGGAAACATAAATCTAATATTTGACCAATAGGGCATCAGATGTCTGAATATCACGTCTGAAAATGCAAAATCTCCCTCATGTTTGGGGTTGGGGAATCCCTCGTCCACATCCTCCCCTTGCCCGTTTCACTGATTACTACTTTATATTTTTAATACTCTTTGATGGAAACAATTCAAAATCTTACCAAACATTTGCACGATATGTTCCACTTTGTTACATTAAAATGTTTGGAACATTGTAATGTTGTAATAATGTTGTAACATTGTTTTGGCAACTGCAAAAAGTCACATTGACAGTATATTGCTTCTCACCGACAAAAGAAAGCTTTACGTATATGCACCAATTCAGGTTATCGGGACCATTCACATCCTTTGTTCTTGAATTAAAAACACTAAAGGTAAATGACATTAATGTTCTGCAAATTTCACTTTTTTATGTTTTGTTTGTATAACGATTAGTTGCCATTTTCTTTGTTCTCATTATTTCAGTTAAACAAGGACTTACATTCTTATCCCACTATAGGCAATCTGATAAATTTCATTTACAAAATCCTAAAACGGTGATGGCTCTGAAATCTATCAGACACACTGGACCCGATATTTGGAACACTCTTCCTTCTGAAATTTGAACTTTGAAGTCTATGTATTCTTTTAAGAACGCTGTTAAGACATTGCTGGTCTCTGGATATCAGTTATCTTATAATGTTTTTATAATTGCATTGTAAAAAATTCCCTCGTGGAAATATCGCCCTTCTTAATTTATTGCATAATGTTATATAACCGACCATGACCTGTAACTGTTCACCTGTACCTCGGTGAGAAAATACTTTGCCATGCTTTACTATTCAGTGATCCAGGTGATTTAACTTTGTGTATTAGTGAAAGCAGACAGACATCTCCTCTCTCCTCTCTTCTTTCCTATCTCTGTGCAAGTCATCCATCCCTCCTATTTTTCTTTCTCTTATGTATTATGTACGAGGGCTGCATGCAAATCAAGCAATGCTTAAGCTGTAGCCCTTGTGTGTTATTCATTGCATCGCTGATATGTATTGTTGTACATTGTAAAGGCAATGTAGAAACTTACTTTGTCAACAATTAATGTGTATGTATATATGTGTATGGCACCAACAATGTATATAATGTGTATGTATCTGCATGAGCAATGATACAATGCAGGAATCAATAAATGAAATGAAATCAAACTTTCAAGCAAAAAAAAAAAGTTGAGCATATCTACATGAAGTAAATAAAATAATTTAGATGCTATGTTTTAAGGTGGAGCAATATACTGCACCGAAGAAATTCACTGTCATGTGATAAATTGCACATTATTTTGTAGCACATGTAGACACTAATTTTGAATATGTATGTAGCAGAGACATCAAGAAGAATTGTTACTTCATAAGTGATGACTGACAGCTGTAAATGTAACTCACCTCATGGTAGACATCAAGGCCCGAATTCACGAAGGTGGTACAAACAAAACCATGGTCTAAACCATGGACCAAAACCATGGAGCGCCAAGTGTCAAACAGAATATTTCGTTAGGAAATTGGTCATTTCGTCGACAAAATGACTGTTTCGTTAACGAAATTATCATTTCGTGGACGAAATGTTCATTTAGTTACAAAATGTTGTCATTTCTTTACAAAATAATCATTTCATCGACGAAATGACCGATTTCGTAGCGAAATATCGCATGCGACACTTAGCATTCCATGGTTTTTTTTCCATGGTTTAAACCATGGTTTCATTTGTACCACCTTCGTGAATTCGGGCCCAAATGTTGTATGTAATATAAGAGGCTAACACTATATTTTCATCGCATGTGCTTGAGGTGACGAAAATAACCCATATGGTAAAAAAATATTGCCTTCTAGTTGGCTGTCTGTTTAGCAACAAATCTAATCATAAAGTATTTCTCTCGTATAAGGACACACTCCTTGATTTCAACATTCAATTGTTTTTTATTGTATACTTTACACATAGGAACTATTTTTTTACAAGAAGTTTTTTCTACACTATATTTGTATTTATTTTCATAATTGTGAGATAAAATTGTTACTGCCGGACATTTTGCACGCCATTTTGTATTTTGGGAAGCGCTGGAATGGTCTAATTGGTACTTGTGTGCGTCAACATCTCTTACAATGTATTATATTTAATTCTTCATCCTTAAAAACATTATATATCGTCGGTCGCATTACGAACCGGCGAATGTTCGAATTTGGGTCAATTTTTCAAAATTCACTTTTTTCCATTTTTTGAATGTCCATACCAAACTCTATCTATCCCCAAAATTTCAAATCGCAAAATTCACGAAAACATGTATTTTTGGTAGTGACGAATTTTCAAAATGTCCAAATGCTGCAATTTGTGACATTACGAACCGGCAAATGTTCGTATTCGCCGGTTCGTAAAATCCCTGTTCAGACGGAACACACGTGAGGTATGTGGGGCGAATCGAGGAGCTTGCGAGGCCGCGAGCGAGGGCTCGTCATCACCATCAGTCCCATGCACTCGGAATTGTGCTGGTATGTAACTACTAGGTGCATTTTGTTGCTCATTTTGTTATTTAATCTTCTGTTTAAAAACAAAAGTAATGATAATCGGGGCAGGTTAATGTGTAATCATAAAATATTACATCAGAGAAGTAGAATTGCTCGACATTATCATGTAAAAGTAGCTTTCCTGTGTATTTCATTTCCTTGTAGATCCTACACAGTCGTACACCTAGCCACCATTTTTGTCGAAGGGGGTCCTTGATTATTCTTGGTCAGAGATAAAGCAATCCTCCCATACAACCCGGATGCATTGTTTTTTAAACTAACGCATAGTAGAATCTATAAACTGAAAAAAAAATATCGTGTAGCAATTGCAAATACCCAGGTAGAACTGAAAATAGGCCCAAAGTAATAAATGATTATCATTGTTTTCAAAGATTCATGTTGTTGCATTAAAAAAAGAATAGTATTTAGGCCCTAAGTAAGAATGAAATTGCATGATGAGACTGTTTAGCGTCAGTGTTAAGTCAATTATAGTTACATATAGCTTCCTTAAGCATGCAAGAATAGCTGCTCTGGCCTTTACTGTCTAACTAAAATCCTGCATAAACAGTAAATTTATAGGCTAGATCGAGGTTGTATTCACCGGTATGTTACTTATTTTGATTACCGGGACAGATATCAATGAACTTTCATAAAAATTAAACGAAGTTGATTACCGGTACCGGTACTCACAGTTTTTTTTAACACTCATGTACCGGTACAAGTATAAGCCTATATCCAGGGATTTTTATTCTATATAAGTTACCGCGGTATCCTATTTGTGCCCTGATAACACTGACATGATTTTCCTTATTTATATCTTGGGGATAATTCTAGGAGCAGCAGGCCACTACAAGCAGGAGCCGAGTCCCCACAAACAAAGGTAGCACCGCTATCATTACAACTGTAGCAGCTAGCATCCCAGGAACATCAGCAGCACCTCTCGGCGCAGGAGCAGCATTAGCAGAGCCTGTAAAGTGCAACTGTAGTAGCTGAACTTCTCCATACAATTGTAGTCGCGAAGCCTCTATGTACCGGTACTACAGTAGGCCTACCAACAGTACTATTGCAACAGAGCGTCTACGTATGCTACCGTAAAACTCTACATTTGTAGCAGCATGATCCTAACTTTCTGTAACAGCTGAGCCTTTCAGACTGTAGCAGCAGAGCCTCTACGTACAACCGCAGAGAGTAGTGGTGATGAGGATGTTTTTCCTTCTGCCTATAAATGGTAAGTTTGATTCGTAACAAGTGATTATGGTACCGCCCTACCGGTACTTGTGGACCATAAAGTGTACCGGGAACCAGGTATTCACAAACATTTCTCAGTTTACGGTGAATGGAATAGGTCATTTATTACTTTCAGTGGAATAGATGATTGAACAATACCATGTCATTTGACAGAAATCACTGTTTTGATATCTGGAATGTAATGTAGTCATACCTTTTCTGTAATGTCGATCTTATCTAACTCTACTGTCAAGTATCTTATGCAGATATTAACCTGGTGAGGACAGGCTCATGTTGATATTACAAGCTCTGGCCTAGGCACCTGCTTGAGCATACTTGGGGGAAGTTTCTAATGGCCTTACTGTAATTATTTCATACATGTATATCAATGTTGACTGCTACTCAATGTATTAAAAGAGAAAAAAAGCAAGCACTGACACTTCTGTGTATAAGATTGTTAGGTTTTTATGTGAAAGACATCACATTTCTAATCAAAGAATGTGTAGCAGTTATCATTATTTACCTTTGCCAACCCCAAGGTGTAAAAGCTCGACCAATAGCACCTGAATTACTATGCCCTTCAGAGATCAGCAGACTTTGATGACAATTTTTTTTTTGC
The DNA here is from genome assembly GCF_964275005.1 of Diadema setosum. Classification (NCBI taxonomy): domain Eukaryota; kingdom Metazoa; phylum Echinodermata; class Echinoidea; order Diadematoida; family Diadematidae; genus Diadema; species Diadema setosum. The sequence continues at coordinate 28,374,333 of NC_092705.1, read as the reverse complement.
ATTTCAAATAGGTATGCTGGCTGTAGCTATTTTCATTTTGTCTCACAAAATGTCGTAGGTGATTGCCTGTAAAGAATTTCCTTATGTTACTTTGTTTTTTCTTCTGAAATTGTGCTTTAGCTCTAAGAAATACTCTTCTTCACATTTTTCAAACCTGCAGGTACTTGTAATGTTTTATCACATAGTGTATGACACAACTGTCAAATTTCTCACTGAAATTGTCCATACAATTTTTTGTGTTTTTGAACCACCATAGGCATTGATGTTCTTGTCAAGTGGAAGAGGGATGGTTCTATGAATCCTGTCAGCTCAAGTGACCTCTATCATGCTCAACGGACCAAACCGAAACAAGGTTCCTGCGTACATATGAGAAGTGAAAATGGCTGGTGGAAAGGGAGGATGCTTCAAGTCTTCAACATGCCCATGGATGGACGTAGGATGTCAGATGACGAGGGCATTCCTCTTTCTGCCTGAGGTAATTTGAATACATAGTTACTGATTTGTTCTACATCAATAAGTTTATCAAGATATATTATGTCTTTTTTCATTTTAAAATGATGTAGAGATTTTTATGCATAGTATCATGTAGGTACAATGTACTTTCATTGCATTACCATTTCAATATAAATGTTCAATTCTGTGTAATGAATAAAACAAATGTCGTAATTGCAGTTTGTAATGACTGTAGGATGCTGAAGACTGTTAGCTTTCCACTTCCTTTCTTTAAAAGTGTGATATTGATTATTACTTACAATTTATTATGTCAACGTCTCTTCTCAGTCCCAAAACAAAATCAATTACTGATAATTTGCTTTATGCGCATGTAATACACTGTAGATTCTAGTGTCCATGATAGATGTTTGCAAGTATATCCAGTATAAATCTTGTTGATTCTACCCTCAGGATGGTCACATAATTTTTTTCATTGATGCATTGTTTACAACTTCCCCAGCAGTATCGTTACTTGCGACAGCAGTAGCAGAGCCTCAACGTCGATTTGTGACAGCTGAATCCCCAGAAACATCAGCAGCACCGCTTGAAGCAGCAGCAGCAGCAGCAGCAGCGGAGCCTGTACATACAGCCCTAGCAGCTGAGCCTCTAAGTACGACAACAGTGGTAGAGCCTCTACTTACAACTGTAGCAACTGAGCCTCTACTTACCAATGTAGCAGCAGAGTCTCTACTTGCAACTTTAGCATCTGCACTTCCAGGAACATTAGCAACACTGCTAGAAGCAGCAGCAGCAACAGAAGCAGAGCCTCTACAAACAACTGTGGTGTCCGCATTCTAAGAAACAACGCAGCAATGTTACCTTTGAAACTGAAGGTAATTCAACTGGAGTTGAGAAGTTCAGGGCATTGTATAACTGTTGTTTGTATTTCTTGCATTATCTGTCTGTGTGGTGCAAATTCCTAAAAAAGCAATTATGAGCCAAAACTTAATTTTCCAATAACAAATGTAAAATAATTTAAACATGTGATAAATACTTTGGTTATCTTTTTTTTTCTTTTATCCTTCACTCTTGTAAGAAAAAGTTTGTGGCAGGCAACCTGTAAAATTTAAAGAAAATAGTTTGTCTTCTGCAAAGAATAGTTTAAAAAAAAAACAGTAAATGAAGTAACAATTATTCAACCAGACTTGGCAGTTTCATCAAATTATGTATTTGTTTTCCTTGCATTAGGCGTACCTGATTTCAATTTGAAAGCAGACTAAGTCCTCCACTCTTATTTCAGATTACAAAGAATACTGAACCTTGCTGGATGATGGAAAACTGTTAAATCTCGAGAAAGCAATGTCCCTGTCAGACATTGAAGAACCGATTTTGATGGTAACCGGACACAGGAAAGCAATAGAAAACTGTTTGTGAAGTGTAATGGAAGTACAGCATATTCATATTATGCTGTATGTATTCTATACTGCCCTCTATCTAGTCTTGTTGGTATACATCTGGTTGTATTTACATTATTATATGTAGTGCACTAACTGTTGACCAACTTTCCTAAAATAAAGACCATTTAGGCAAACTATTGTACATGTTTCTTGTAAGGAAAGGAAAGGGAATTATTGGTGAATTTCTTGCTCATAGTGCCTTGTACAAATATAGACTTGATACATGATCAAGTTTGTAATACTTTCTGGTAATTATTTTATCTTCAGTGTTACATATTTGCTACATGCTTTCAATAATTTCAACACAGTTTCACACAAATCGACCAATTTTTATCACTTCGGGAGGACCTTATTCAAATATAAAAGAAACAATAGAAATAAAGTGTAGTGTTCCAGTATGTATTCCATTTATTGTCTCTTCATTGCAAATTTGGAAACTACTGCCATTGAGGCTTTTGAGGGAGTGGAAGATAGATGTCAGTGCAAAGCCAGAAGATTTTCATGTGGAAGAATATGTAGGTACTGACATCAGTTCTATTCCTGATAGATCTTCAGTTGTCATGAAAAAATTCATGGAATCTAAAACAGAATTGTCCAAAAAAAAGCTGAACAGTGGGGAAGCCTACAAAAAGTCAGAAATATTTGTAGATGGTAGAACACATTTTAACCATCAAAGATGTGATTTAACACGTAACCATATCAATCTTTTGGCTATGATTGCCTCAGTGAAAATGACAGAATGTCTATCAGACAATATTATCATGCCTTGGCTAGCCAGACATGTTATTAACATGTTGTCATGTTGTCCCCCATCCTAAGGACAGCAAAAAGAGACAAATGACGTACACTACTCTCCTCCCAGCAGTCCAGTAGTTGGCAGACTGTTAAAGTTTGTAGACTCGTGTTTATAAACACATTGGGTATCACTTTCATTAATTCAACCCTGGGCAAAATTACCTTGTGAAGTGTGAGGAGAATGGTACACTTGATCATGTTATTGCACTATTTGTGACTAACACGCGTACTACTGTAATACATTAAAGTCAAGGAAATGCAGAACTTCTCACCAATTTACAGGTCAGATTACCTCGTGAAGTGTTGGGAGAATTTTGTATTTTGTACATGTTATTGCACCACTTTTATAGTGGTCAGAACACAATTCTGAAATGCAACAAATGCCTAACTTCTCATTCCAAGTGAGATTACATAGTGAAGTATCATGGAGAATGTCACATTTATTTTGTATCAATTGTAATTTAATGTATTGTAATAATAGTGTGCAATGTAATTATTGTGAGCTGTCGAAAATGCAAAAAAAAAATCACTCTCAGAATTTACAGGTTATATCTGGAAGTTTGAGGAGAATGCTTTGTTTTGTAGTTACTGTATGTAATTATGAACACACATGTGGAATGGTGCATTTTGAATTAATAAAATGCAGAATTCTTCACAAACTTGGGGACTGGTGAATAGAAAAAAAAAGAACAAAAGAAAAAAAAGAGGAGTGAGAGAGACACAGATACCTAGAATTGGGAGAACAAGGTGATTATGACTGCTTTGTAAGAGGGTATGTGTGAGTGTGTGTGTTTGTTCGAGTGTGTGTACTGGTATGTGCATGTATAGTGTGTGTTTGTGTATGTTTGTGTTTGCATGGGTGTAATTATATTCTCTCAATAATGAATTTACAATTTTTTTATAGACAGTGACTACCAGGCTCACTTTTAGTACCCATCCAGTAGTCAATAAAAACCCATTGCACAGTTTGATAACATTACTGGCATCAACAATTAATGTGTCAGAAAGTAGGTTGTGTGTGTGGGTTCGAGTGTGTTTACTGGTATATGTGCGTGTATGTGTGTTTGTGTATGTTTGTGTTTGTATGGGTGTAATTACCATGTATATTCTCTCAATACTGATAATGACTTAACACTTGTAATATTTATAGATAGTGAGTGACTACCAGGCACACTTTAATAGAACGGTACTCATCCAATCAAAAACCCATTGCACAGTTTGATAACATTACTCGCATCAACAATAAATGTGTAAAAGTACAGGTAGGTTGTATAGTTTGAGAAAATAACTGTGGTGTTTGTTACATTTTCCTAATATCCATGATTATGATACAACTAACATGAATGAACATGAATGAACATGAATGAATCACAATCCCACTACCTAGAGCGGCGAATGTATGCATTACACTGTGCGCGTACCACCTAAGCGTGTGGAATGTGTGATGATACGCGCCATTTTATGTTACATTTGCCGGTTCGTAATGCGCACTCGCTACGTCCACACGTATTGAGCATGGGCTTTACGAACCGGCAAATGTATACATTTGCCGGTTCGTAATGCCCTCTCTTTAGTACGCGATGTACGTAAAACGCTGAAATGGGGGGTTTTACGAACCGGCAAACGCACTTTGCATCACTACCACAGAGCCCAAGGTGCAGCTACAAAATAAAATTTAGTATCAGACAAAGCAGAAAATTCCGCTTTCATCACTCTCTTAATATCATCATCAATGTGCGGTTATAAGACACATTTTTATACGTTTAAAGAAGTCCCGATTCTTTAAACGCGATTATCTCGAAATCGTGTTTCCGCGCAAATTCGAACATTCGCCGGTTCGTAATGCGACCGACGATATATATATATATATATATAGACATTTATAATTTTTGTATTGGGATTACCTGTTTGAAAAGTTATAAGAATTTCAGGAAATGGCGGCCATTTTGGATGTCATCTTGGATTACAGTGCTTGTGTGCATCAATATCTCTTGATCTGTATTTTATTGAGTTCCTCATGCTTCAAAACATATATTTAGATATTGAAATTTGGTAGTTGGGGTCTGTGGTTGAAAAGTTATAAGAATTTCAGGAAATGGCGGTCATTTTGGACGCCATCTGGGATTGCGGAAAACGGAGGAAGACTTATAAATACTTTTAGTATGTTATTCTAAACATTTTTTCTAGACCTACCTGAAAAAAAAAATCAGCTTCTTGCCAAAAATGTCCAGGTTTGAGCCTATTTTGACCTAATGCTCTTATTTTAGGCGTAAGGTATGCGTTTTAAAAACTAAAAGTTACACAATATACAAATAAATGCCCCTGCAAAGTCCTTATCAAAGAAAAGAACGGGAGGGAATGGACAAAAAATCGATGAACATTTTGAATTGGTTAGGACTGAACAAAAATTGAGAGAGAAAAAAAGACAAAATAAATGCATTGATCAAAGATAACTAACTGGAAAATATTTCGATAACAGATTCTTTCTTAGATGAGCCTTGAAGGAAAAAAGTGAAGTACACTGCTTTAGTTGATCAGGTAGGTTGTACCAGACGTCGGGACCGTAACGTCTAATTGATTTCTGAGCTAAGACAGTTTTGGGGTTCACAAGGTGAAAGTCTGTCGAATGGCGAGTTGGATTGTGTGTACATTAAGTTTCAGTGAAATATTATGAACTAAAGAGGGAAATTGATTTGTTGCGTACTTGTACATGAATATTTTCGAAATTTATACCAAATTGCAATGAACAAGGATGATGACATGGCAGAGTCACCATAAGAATGCATGAGTTGGGACTCAAGGAAGCAGAATACAAAAAGGAAGGCATGCATAGCTTATACACAGGTGAACTCGCCAGGAAGCGGTATTGTAATGTAATTACACTGCTACATTTCTGGAATACGTGAGCCTCCTTTGTCATCATTCTTGTTCAGTGTAATTTGTTTAAGATTTTTAAAAGAATTGTTTCCCTGCTCAAGAACTACAGTAAATTCCACAAATCTATACAGATTTATACACATCTATACAGAGCTTTTGATTTATGTATTACATGATGTGACATTATAAAAATCCTCTGGAATGCCCCTTTTATAGTGTTCACCTGTACCTCCGTGAGAAAAAATTTTTGTCATACTTTCTTGATCAGTGACCCAGGTGAACTTACTATGTGTAAACTTTTAGTGAAAGCAGACAGACCTCTCCTTTCCCTTTCTCCTTTCTACTTTCCTATATCTACGCAAGTATTTTCTTTCCGATGTGTATCATGTACGGGGCTGCACGCAAATCAAGCCGCGCGTATGTTGTAGCCCCACTGTAATATTCGTTGCTGTATTGCTGATGCGTTCTGCTGTACATTGTGCAAAGGAAGGAAAACAACTTTGTTAACAACTTATATAATGTATATGTATTGCACGAACACGCAAAAGCATGCAGCGTCACATCATCCGCGTACGACTGGACATGCACACCATCATACTGCTCAGTTACGTCTGGTAAAGGATGAGTGTACATGCAAAAGAGTCTTGGGCCAACCACCGACCCTTGTGGAACACCGTATTCCAAGGACTCAGGAGAAGACAATTCACATGCAACTCTGCATCTACTGGTACGGCCTGACAAGTAAGAGGCAAACCAGGAATGTGCGGTGCGTGTGATGCAGAACAAGTCAGATAGTCGACGGAGTAAGATCGCATGATCCACAGTGTCAAAGGCGGCCGAAAGATCGAGCAAAACAACAAAAGCAACAAGTCTTCTGTCCAAAGCCTGAAGGATGTCACTCTTCATCTTCAGCAGTGCCGTCTCTGTGCTATGATGTTGTCGATACGCTGACTGGCAATCGTTGTTCAGGCCATTCAGTTCCAGGTGCTCAGAAACCTGGGCCAGTGCTGCCTTTTCTATTATCTTTGACAGGAAAGGTAGGTTCGATACAGGTCGATAGTTCTTTAGATCGTCTCGATCCAGGTTTGACTTCTTAATTAAAGGAGTGACAATCCCTTCCTTAAGACACGATGGGAATTCACCAGAATCTAATGACGACCTAACTATAGACACAATGTAAGGTAGAAACGTGTCAATGTACAATCTGTATCAATTTGTAGGAATCTAGGAGTTTATTTTGACCCTGAAATGTCAATGGCGACACACATTACAAACACATGTCGGTCTGTATTTTTGCAACTACGCAATATTCACAGTATCATTAAATCCTCATCAAACAAAGTTGCAGCCTCTGTTATTCATTCGTATGTTTTGTCTCGTATTGACTATGGAAATGCATTATTGTTCAAGGCTTCATCTTACCAACTGGCCAAACTACAGCGTGCTCAGAATTCTGCTGTTCGGGTCCTCAGTGGAACATCTCGCTTCTCCAGCATTACCCCAGTTCTAAAAAATCTTCACTGGCTACCAGTATCCAAGAGGATAGAGTTTAAAATTCTTCTTCATACATGGAAAGCAGTACATTCTTCAGCTCCAAAATATTTGCAAAACCTTGTTTCAGAATACGTCCCTGGCAGAAATCTCCGTTCATGTAATAATAAACAATTAACAGTTAAAAGAACAATCTCGACTCTCGGAGAAAAAAGCCTTTGTTGCTGCAGCCCCGTCTCTCTGGAACGCTCTTCCCACTGAGGATCCGATCAGCAGAAACCACTGAAACGTTTAAAAAGCTTCTGAAATCACATATGTTCGCATCTTGTTTTGATTGAATTTTCAATGAATTGCTCATTGGGTGTATAATTATCTCTATCTATCTCTTTCTTCTTTTTCAACCTTCTTATGTACAATTATGACTACGATGTATGTTATTCTTTTTGTAATTACATCCCTCTGCGCCTCAGAATAGGCTACTAGATCGAAGGCGCATTACAAATGCTGTACTTATTATTATTATTATTATTATTATTATTAAACGTGTCCATGCACTCCTTTAGCATCCATACTGGCATAGGGTCAAGTGAACAAAATTTGTTTGGAGATGAGGAGATAAGTTTATGCACCGTATCAGCAGAAATAGCATCAAATTCAGAGAACTCGGCAACACCTGACGTTAGTCCACTGGCAGTGTTATCTCCAACACTACATGTCGAATTTGCTGATGAGGAACCTGATGAAGTAAGGGTTTCACGTATTTTCACTACCTTCTGCTTGAAAAAAGTTGAAAATCTGTTAGACAGATCAATTGCTGAGACATGACATGGCAGAACAGACGGCTTTCTATTCAATAGAGAATTGAGGGCACGGAACACCGTCTTGGTGTCAGCACACACAATTGGTCCATTTAGAATGAAGACTTCTCTTTGCGAACAAGTCTGTCAAGGGTATGAATTTGCCTTAAGTACTTGACGTAATCAGCATCACTGCGACTTTTACGCCAAGATCGTTCAAGCCTGCGTATTATCAGTATACCATATGCTTGACGAGAACAATTTCTGCGCTTCCTTTCAGCGGCAGGGCATAGGTCATCCAGTACTCTAGTGTTGGTAGAATCGTAGAATTCAGCTTGATCAGTGGGCGAGCTATCAAAAGGAAACTGCATGAAGGCTTCGGCAATCCTTGAATAAACTCATCCTTGTCCAGCATTCGAAAGTTACGTGAGACAGATATTTCATGCTGTGACTTGGGTGTAGCTACATCCAGAACACAACTCACGGAATGGTGATCAGAGTACAATTTTTCATGGATTTGACATTTTTTCACAACTGACTCGTCATTTGCTCTCGAAATTATAAGATCAAGAGTGTGTCCACACTATTTTGTGCGTCGGACCATGTACATGCTGTTGGAGACCAGCTTCTTCGAGAGATGAGAGAAATTGAGTTGCATCAGGCTTGTTAGGAGTGTCTACATGCACATTGAAGTCTCCAATTAACAGGAGTTTACCAGAACGTGTGGTCAGCTCTTTGACTAGCTCATCAAAATCTGCAAGGAAGTCACTTGTCTTCAGCCTGTTACGTATGGACGGTGGAGGTCTGTAGATCAGAACATAGCTCACCATTTTCGCAGGGTCAGTAACACAGACTAATTCGTAAGTGTTGTGTTTAGGATCAATGTTGATAGTAGAGAGGTTAAGACTAGTTCTATATATAACAGCGACTCCACCCCTATGGGTGTCATCTCTGTCACGTGATGCATTGATAAAGGTATAGCCCGAGGGTGTGCTCTCACCAATCACAACTGGATCCTCACTCCTCAACCATGTCTCAGTCAGAAACATGATATCAGCATTGTTCTCCAGTATGTTGTCGAACAAAAGAACAGATTTATTTCTGAGCGAGTTACAGTTCCAGAGATGAACATTGAGTTTATCATACCTCTCCCTTTGAACAGATACCAGATTCTTGGTGTGTAATCTACCTTTATGGGAACGTACTGGTTCTCTACAAGCAGTTACTAGGACCGGAATGGTACTGTTATTCACTTGAGAGTATACATACTTTTGTTGCAGTCGACCATTTTGTGCTTCACAAGTGCCTGTCCTATTGCGAATACAGTGCACTCCCGTTATAACGAACACGGTTATAACGAAATTCCGGTTACAACGAAATAAAATTTAGGGCCGCAACATTATCAACTCTATGTATTTTTATTGTTTATTCATTCGGTTATAACGAAATTTCGTTATAACGAAAGAAAACTGCCGGTCCCGAGGACTTCGTTATAACGGGAGTCCACTGTATGTCGTCCACCTCTCCTGCCTCTCATGTGACTTATACCTAACTCCATGATGCGAGCATAAGTATCCTGGAGTAGATGTTGTGTCCCAAAGCTGTGGCGAAGAGAGTAGAAGGCTTGTCTTGTATAGCACACATTAGAGCCATTGGTATAAGAGCATGGCTTCACAGCACTAGGCATTAGAGAAGTGCACTCATCCATTGTCACACTATTCATCCAAGATCCAGAAAGAAATCCATCTATTGTAAGTGGTCTTGTCAATGGTGTGTAGCAAACAGCAACTGTCCCTGCTTCATGCACTGTGCTAAGACAGTGTGTTAAAAGCTGTAGCCAAGCAGCCCAAACCTGTATGAAAATCATACCAATATTACTCCACAACCAAATGGCCAAATGATGTTCAAATAGCCAGTTGACAGTTCCATGTAGAACCATCTGACACAAGATTTGGGGAAGGAAACAGTCAATGTCCCACAAAAATCAAACAAATTACAGGAGGCAGAAATGGCAGTAGCACAACAGCGCCATCCATTGTCTTTCAATGATAATACAGAAACCAATAATTATCAAATCAAATCAAATCAAATCGAGTACAAACCATGCATTATTACCATTATCATAGTTAAATCATCACAATTATTGTTATCATTAGCTTCACCACGTGTGACAGCAAGCCTCGGGAAAACCAATCATCTCTCCCGTCTTGTCATTCCGTTTTGGTAGGATTAAGCAGTCAATTTGGGCTCTGAATTCCCAGAAAACTAGGGCTAGTGGAAGTTACAATGATTGCGATGACGCCTGTTATGTGTTCGTGTTGTTCTTTGGGCCACACCTTACGCTCCTTGCGTGCGTTCACGTCGTTCTTCCGGGAACACGGCGATTTCTTTTCTCTTAAAAACAAAAAATAAACACGTCCTTAACCTAGAAAGCCCAAGCTATTTTGACCCTTCCCAAGCCCAAGGGGGGGGGGGGGGGACACATGGGGCCCCCTATATAACTTTATTGTTTGATGTATCATCGTCATATTTGGCTCATGGATAGAACAACTCATACTCTACATGACCACACATTTAGAATTTTCAATGTTACCCATAGAGGGTGCTATTTACCAAAATATAAAGAAATACTTAGGAAATATGCTGAAAATATGATATAACAGATCAATCATTTTCATATTTGACCCAAATGATGTACAAGTCGAATCTCATTATTTGTTAAGGCTGAAATTTCTCAAGGTCACCACATGGAGGCATTATTCAGAACAACATTAAAAAAAAGAAATACATTATGAGACCTTCTTTGATGCATTGTTTGGGATTGGTATGCGTATAGTTATCACATTTCATGTTTCCATAATATTGGTATTTTAAGTTTGCAGATTGATAATATGATAAACAAATGATATTACAGACGAAATAGGAAAAACATTTTAGGCCCATGATTAACTCACATTTTACTTCTCCAGCAAAATTTCAACCAAAAAAGGCCCATTTCATAAATAATAATGATAATAATAATAATAATAATAATAATAATAATAATAATGTCTTATTTATCCAGGGTAGCCTCTCCAGTGTTGCCACTGCTCTACCTGAGGGCCCTGCTATTGTTATTACTCTAGCGTTGCCAGGTACCAATTTATACATCTGGGTCGAGAGGGACATGATGGGTCAAATCATCTTGTCCAAGGACGTAAGCGCTGAGCGGGACTCGAACTCGGGTCCTCCGATCGGGAGTCGGGAGTCTTATCCACTATGCCACAGCGCCCCCACATTAATTATGATATTGTTAATTGATATTGGAACAGAAAAGTAGGGAAAATCGGAATGACATGGTTGTCAGTTTATGGTTGCCATGTCAACCAGCAATATCAAATATAGCTAAATTATATATCAAAATGTTTGCAATAAGATCTTAGGAAAAGTTACCAAATTTGGTTGAAATTGGATAAAAGGTGAAGGAGGGACACATTATAGGGTTAAAGTTTACACTTTGACTTAATACATTCAGGTATCATGCCTCACGTTTATTTATCTTGTGTATTATTTCTTGTGTTACAGTGCCTATTGTAATGAGATAGAATATGGCATCAACAAGTGTACTTACCGATACAGAACTCCGCGAAAAGGTAAGACTATGCTTAACTCCCCCTTGATGTTCCTGTGAAATTCTAACCTAAATGTAATCTATGTAAACAGGTTGTGACAAATTTCGATGTTCATGACATGGCTTATGATAATACATGAATATAGGATCCCAATTTTTCCTGCGTTGCACTAGTCACAACTGTGTCATGCACAAAGGAAGGCAGTGAACATCATGATATCGTTTTTGCACTCTTTTAAGTGTCATGTCCTTTCTATTGAGAAGTAAGCTGTGCGAACAAAACTGTATTTAGATATCCCTTTATATGGTGCAGTATAATACATGTTGCCAAAGCCCTTGTAGCTGAGGTAAAAGTGTATGGTTTTTGACATATTTGTTAGAGGGGTGAAAACGGGTATTTAAGGGTCTTTGAAGCCCCCCCCCCCATTGCACATTGTAATACATTGCCTATTGTATAATTGTTTTGTGGTGAGCTACAAAATTGCCTCCCACCCCCTCCCCCCACCAAAAAAATAAAAATAAAAATAAAAAACACCTCAAACCTGGGTTAGCTTTTAGTTGGTGACTCGCTTTTCCTTCTACAAAAGCGCGCTATTAGAATAGTTAAGAAGACTTGGAATTTATCTCATACAGATGAATCTTTCAATATTATTAAAGGACAAAATTTTGAAATTGTGTTTCATTACCATTTAGGGATATTCATGTACAAATTATACAAAAATAATATCCCTGATATATATATATATTTGCGTTTCAGTTTAAAAGAAATTATCTTATCCATAATTTGTCGGCGTTTTCACGAACTGACGCTATTTCGATTTTGGTCAAAATTTTCAAAATCGAGATATTGGTACCAAATGAAAGTGCTTTCAAAACTCTACCAAATCCCAAAATTTTAGATCACAAAATTAATTATTCTTCATTTTATCAAAGAAAGAAAAAAACGACGGTACTCGAAATATCGAGAAATTGAGAAAAAGGAGTTTCACGAACCGACGCACGAAAGATACGCCGGTTCGTAAAACCCGAATTGCTACGGTGAAGAGCAATGCGGGTTTTACGAACCGTCGCAGTTGCATTACTTTGAGCTTTGTTCAACTTACTGGCCTAGAATTAGGTTTTGGCCCTAATCCAGATCTCAGAGTGAGAACCAAACCTTCTGAAAGATGAATGACGGCCTAAGCCACCCCACTGTCCACGAGTGAAGTGAATGGTAAGCTATAATCCTATTAAAATCATGCTCAAAATAACAGTTTCAGTTGGACTACCATAACCATTAATTGCGGTAGTGTGTAGTCCCATGTATTCAATCGCGTGATGCTTATGAAGCCTACAGCTGTAGTCTGTAAACGCCATCCAATTTCAAATTAGATCCCAAATCATATTATTTATTGTTTCTTTCCAACTTATGTCGTTACTTCTGAGACTACTGAGTACTGTAGTCGTAACGTCTGTGTGCAAGACATGCAGATTGCAAGATTTCAAAGTCTCGAAGACACTAAAAGCCTTGACTTTTGAGTTGAAAATGAAATCATGAGATTGACAAAGTAGGCGTACTAAACAAAAAAAAAATAAAAAGTCTAACAGTAAAACTCAAAGGAAGAGTAAAGAATAAAGTTAGATATGTTAGACTTTTACTTTCAAGTCTAACTATTAAGTCTAAGTTAAGACTTGTAATACCAGTTACTAAAACTAAGATCAGCTGAAGTCTAAGACCAAGTCAAATTAACACAGTTCAGAGCCATACCGGTAGTCTAGCTCTAGATCTACATCTAGACTAGTGGTAATAGTAGGTAGAGTCCACCCATTTTTTCCCCCAATCTTTACTGGTCCATTCCTGAAAAAGTTACTGGTCAGTGTCCAACAGTGATTTTTCCTGGTCAGGGACCGTCGGACCAGTGCCAGTGTGCAGCGTTGGTATAGATGTCATCTATGACAGTATGTGGTCTAGTGATACTACCTAAACACTACGAGTACTCTACAGGTTAGGTGGCTTTCCTGTACAGTGCAGTGTTAAAGTATACTCGTGAATTCAGCCCTAGTACCGTACTGTGTGTAGTGTATGTCTAACGTTAGTTCGAGTGGAGTACCTAAGCACAGCGGTGGGGCTTTTTTCCCCTAAAACTTGTGAATGTGGCCCAACCAAATGGCGTTTATATATTTACGCTTGATTGATAGTGATACAGTGGCGCTGTCGATTTCCACAGCAGCCAAACATAATCTTTTGTCCTTTCTTCTTTCCTTTTTTCCCTTTGTTCTTTCACTCTTTTTATTCTTGGAATCGAAGGACTTCCTAAGAAATGTCCCTCGACTGATTTAACCAGGACTCTTGAGTCCTGGTAAACCTAACTTTACCGAGTAACCGTTAACGTTTGTTAGGCCTAACATAACAGTAACACTGACTTAGCCCTGTATTGACTTTGTCTTTGGCCGACTTACTGAGATGGCGAGTCTCACTCTTTAACGTTAGTCTAAACGTAGTCGCTAGATCTGTCAGTGTCAGTGTCACCGGTTATTGTATATGGTGCCATCTCTAACGTACTTTAACAAGTTGATGTTAGTTATCTATGTCAACTTACTGATTTAGTAATAGTGGTACTGTCATCCTGTTGGACATCGCCGAAATATCATCCGTGACGTGTTAATTTCGTGTCACAAAGACAAAAGTTGCCAAGATCTAATAGTATTAGATGTCTAGATTTAGATGTAGTCTAGATCTAAGTAATATGAAATCTGTGTAACTTAAAAGTGAAAGGTCTAGACTTCACTTAGTCTATAATTAGACCAGACATTCATGAGGCAAAGGCCTATTTAGTAGATCTATTCTTATTCTATTTTAATGTCAATTCCTGCTAACTCGCCACGTGTTATTCCTAAGGCCAAGGACTTCCGGGTTAGTGAGTTTTTTTTTTTTTTGATAAATACCAAACAGCAGACGTGTTTCATTTGCATTCTTGCACAGACTTCATGAAAATATGTGCAGTATCAAAGAAATATGATGCACATGACAATGCCACTGTTTTATAGGTGAATGGTTAATACCTTTAAAAGCTGAATGATAATGTAGAGTCTAGGTCTAATTAAGATGATACAGTCTCTGATAAGAAACAGGTTTGATTGTCGTAGACTGTTTCCCAAATGCAGGTAGTAATATTCAGCTACTTCAATGCAATGCCTTGTTTACAAGTACATGTAGATTTATATTCATGTGAATGATAATTCAATTTCTACATGAGACTTACTAAGTGCTAGACATAAGATCTTGCATCATTAAAATGTGTAAATGACGAGACAATTTGAATATGGATCAAAGACGAACAGCAGTATATTTTGACATTCTTTGATCCTGCATATGTAGGCCTACCATTTTGTTTTATGTTTAATATAAATAGAGCAAAATAATTTCAACTTCAGTTTTGTTGGCTGATTTTTTTTTCTTCTCAAAATGAAAGTTGTATCTTGTACCATGATGTTTGATTTTAATCAAAAGTTCTTAATTTCTTTCTTTTCTTTCAGATGACTGGTGCCATGTAGTAGCGAAGAACTGGACTGTCTCAGAAAAGAAAAGAAAAAGTACAGGGTCGTGTACATCATCAACGGATGTGAATACAATGGTAATTAGAGTCTAGGTCTAATCAAGATGTTAAAGTCTCTGATAATAAAGAAGTTTGATTGTCGTAGACTGTTTCCCAAATGCAGTTAGTAATATACAGCTTTTTCAAAGCAATGCCTTATTTACAAGGACATGTAGATTTATTCATGTGAATGATGATTTAATTTGAGACTTACTAAGTGCTAGACATAAGATCTTGCATCATTAAAATATGTAAAAGGCGAGACAATTTGAATATGCATCAAAGACGAACAGCAGTATTTTTTGACATTCTTTGATCCTGTATACCATTTTGTTTTATGTTTAATATAAATAGAGCAAAATGATTTCAACTACAGCTTAGTTGGCTGATTTCTTTTTCTCAAAATGAAAGTTGTATCTTGTATCATGATGTTTGATTTTAATCGAAAGTTCTTAATTTCTGTCTTTTCTTTCACATGACTGATGCCATGCAGTAGCGAAGAGCTGGACTGTTTCAGAGAAGAAAAAAAGTACAGCATCGTGCTTATCATCAAGGAATGTGAATACAATGGCTTAGGAAAGAAGACAATCTACAGATAGGATAGAAGGGAGAACTTGGGATGAAGGGCGACAACATAAGGACGGTATATCTACATTAAAATGTGATTGTAAAGTGGAAACATGAAAGAAGATTCTAAGATTGACGGTGAAAACATGCATTCCATTCTGTGATGTCGTAATTACAATTTTGCTACACTTTAATAACACTACTGAGAGACATTTATATCAAGGCAAGCTTCATGTGGATATGGAATGTTAGATTTTCTTTAAGTGTTCATTGGTATGTATTTCATGATAATAAATCTTGAAGGTTTTGTGTGGTAATCATAACCTTGTGATACATCTTGATAAATTTCTAAGTGCACATTGGCAATATTCAGATGATGCTGTAATCAGATGAAGTTAGATGGTTGAATAATCATTGCATAGTTGTAATAGTTATCGACTGAGGATTAACATGCCCTTCACTGATTTATTTTTCGTAAACGGTGACAATTGCGAGAGTCAATCTAAATTGTCGGGGGAATAACCAAATGTGTCACACTGTCAAAATGTGTATATCAGAAACT
This sequence comes from Diadema setosum, assembly GCF_964275005.1. NCBI lineage: Eukaryota > Metazoa > Echinodermata > Echinoidea > Diadematoida > Diadematidae > Diadema > Diadema setosum. The sequence goes on along the minus strand of NC_092705.1, from coordinate 28,358,170 downwards.
TTTCGCTCGCTGTACGAATTTTCACAGAAAACAGATTTATGAGAGTCACAAATGGTAGCTTAGACCCATTAACAAAAAGTTCCAGCTTCATCTTTAACCATGTTCATGATACATGTTCATCTACATTTTGCAAACATTCTGAATGTTGATTGAGACATGTTATACATGTATGTATTTTTATGAAATTAATGCAACAAATAATCAAATATGCATCTCTGCTAGATGATAATATTAATCCAGTTAATGACATGCCAAACTCACCTCAAACTGTAATTCATTCTATTCTCCTTTATTCTTTTATTTATTATTTTGTTGTCTTCAACCCACTTTGAATGTGTTACGTATGATTCTTAGAAACATGGGAAATGCACTCCATATAACTGATAGGACTTATAAAAAATTGACATAATCATTCAACCATCACTAGACAGTTCTGTTATGAGATGTTCTTTATTTAACTAAAATTGTAAATTATGATACGTGTATGCTCCCATGCAAACTCACAACAAAATACAGAAATATGATTTCTTTTAATAATAATTCATTATGTCTCTAAATGTACAATTAAAGAAAGTGATTACAAAAAGGATGTCAAACATTGTATATTAAAATAATAGATTATTCATTTGTCTCCATCCGTGGTAACACATGCAACTACAGTGTGCAGTTTGTGGGCTGCTGTGAAAAAAAAAAAAAAAAAATCACAGGCAGCCCAAGCGGGATGCGAACCCACGACCTCCGGATTACCAGACCAGCGCCATAACCACTAGACCACCGGGATGCCCTAGCACTACCTTTAGACATGAATGTTTAATATAGAAGGGCTTGGGGGCGCTTCGAAGTTAACTGCTCTTATTAAATATGCACATGTCATTTGCAACTCGACTAAAGATGATTAAACGCACTGAAATTCTTACTTTAAATAATATTCATAATCTGTTTTTTTTTTTCTTTAATAGCTTGGGATGTACACTTCATACACTGTATCGGTCTACATTTCGCCTACAATATGGAATTCTTTACTTCGAGACGTTTGTTTTTTACAAAAGAAAATTAAGAGTCCTGTAAAGGTGCTGTAAAACAGTGGCGTGTTTTTTTTTTTTTTTTTTTTTGGGGGGGGGGGGGAGGGGAGTCAAATTAGCCTTGGCCCCTCTCCACCGTCCTTCCCCCCCCCCTTTGGCTGCATTTTTTTTTTTAGTCATCACATGAAAATTCGTCTGCATCCACCCCGTAGTTTTGCCGATGACCTTTCTTTTTAATTATCTTAACCACACACAATTTTGGCCGAATTTCCCCACCCCTCTTGTGAATTTGCTAGCACATGTGTTTATGGTACTGGTGGATTAAGGATTCGGAGGGGGGGGGGTCGGCCAAAATTTCTCTTTTCTCATATGTAACAAGCCTACGGGGCGAAAGGCTGATATTATGGGCTTTCTACACACATTTTTAGATGCTAATTATTGGTTAATATGAGCACGATCATTTATGTTGTGATTAATTTGTTTCCTTTTCATATATGTATAACTATTAGAGACTTAATTGGCCTGGCACTCCTTACATCGACCTATTTTAGACACCCATTTCCTTCTCTCTTGCTTTTTCTCTACTGTCCTGTGAATAGTGTAACTACATGTACATGCAGTACCTCTTCTCTTTTGTATGATATTCATCAAGTTTCCATCTGAGCATAATGTGTGTTGCAGCACTCACAAGCTTCATGCATATGCAGCAACATCTTTTTATGTTCATATACATAATTATGCTTGATATATTAATTTGAGAATGTTATTCTTTCTTTTGTATATGTTCCGTCTGCACTCTATAGATGTAAATGTAAATTGTAAGATTTGGTGCGCATGTTCGAACTGTGTTTCTCTTTTTGTGAACACACAAGAACTGATGTAATAATGAACTTGAATTACGCATATTCTTTAATATTGATTCCATCTTTATTTGCCATTAGATATTTATTGATTTATGGAGCTCTTCCACAATTGTTATCCTTCCCATTGTCATTACTCATCTCTGAATAATTCAAATTTGATACTTTATTGAGAACCTATGTTTCTTCGATTACATAATGTACCTCTTCAATATATTGCTGCAAAAGGCATAATAAAACATGACCATTGTTATATATTTAAAATGAAGCTTGAAATTCTGATAATTTTGATATTTATGTATTTTTAGGAGTTAATCAGTTTCGAAGAGTGCATGCAGGATGAGTTTTATGTTTTTATATGATCAAGTGCAGCTATCAAAGAATCTGTTGAGCAGGAAAGAGAAAGATGGAAAATGAGGAATTATGAGTGAATTCGCATGCAAGCTAAATGACAATAATGACACCGATAAAAATTGTGACAAAGTAAAAGTCACAAATAATGTGGAATAATAAGAAATAAAGAAATTAATAGATTATTTCAGAGAAAGAAATAACAGAGTGCATGAGTATGAAAGATGAGTAAATGCAAGTAATCATTACTGAATGGCACATCTTTTCCCCTATATTTAGCGGTATCCTTCATCTTAGAACAAACATTCATAATTATTATGAAAGAAGTGAACTGAATTTGAATTAAAAATTATGTGAAAAATAAAGAAAGTAAGTTAAAAAAGTAAAAAAATAAAACAGTAAAAAGTAAAAAAAATATGAAACACAGTATACCGAGTACATATTAATTACCAAATGATAAATGTCCACATGCAAAAGTGTTGAATAATATATCCACACAAAAAAGGAGGGGGGAGGGCAAAGAAATCTTTGGAGCGATCAACGACAGCTCTAATAACAATGCTAAATGAAGATGAAAACAAGGACAACACGCTTTTTAGAACAATTAAGAGAAACTGGCTTATATTATCATCTTAATTATCACCTAATGTATTATAATCATCACAATAATCATTACATGACAATTAATTTCAATTAATAAGGCTATTGTTGATAAGCAGGTATAGCCCTAATAGTATTTGTATGTAAACACATACGAAAATGAAATAGCGACGGTTCGTAAATACACGCGTATTGCACGTTACCTATTGTGCAGGCCCTACAGCGCGGGTCTCACGAACCGGCGTAATACAACTTACGTCGGTTCGTGAGACCCGCGCTTAAGTACATAACCTACACACTAAGAAAAAATGATTCATACTTGCACCTTTTAAGGGTGCAAAGTGATGTCACACTGGTGGCTCCCTATGGGTGTTATCTTGCACCCTCAAGAAATGGGTGCAAAAGTGGCACCATGGTGCAATGGTATAATTTTGCACCCTCTGGGTGCACCTTTGCACCTCCATAGAGGGTGCAACATTGCACCCTTTATTGAGGGTGCGAAGTTCTTCCCTTGGGTGCATATTTCCACCCACACTAAGTGGTGCTAAGTTTCACCCTTTTCTTGAGGGTGCATCTTTCCACCCACACTAATTGGTGCTTAGTTGCACCTTTCTTGAGGGTGCGATCTTTCTCCCTTTAATTTTCGGCGCAACTTTGCACCCTTTCTTGCCTCTACTTTTGGTGCAACTTTACACCTTTCGTGAGGGTGCAAAGAAGCACCCAAAGTTCCAAGATTGTAGCCTCTGTTAGGGTGCAATTTTGTGCCGTATATATAGGTAAAATGTTGCACCTACATGTATGTGGTGCTTATTTGATCCATGACTGCTGCAAAATTGCTTCTTTAAAGGAGCCAGTCAGTGTCACTGTCTACGCCTTTAGAGGCGCAATGTTGCCCAGTAACCTCAAGTGCACCTTGAGATTACTGGGCAATATTGCGTCTCTAGAGGAACAGGCAGTGACACTGATTGGCTCCTTAAAGAAGCAATTTTGCAGCAGTTATGGATGAAGTAAGCACCAATTATTTGCAACATTATACCTATAAGGTATATATACTTAGCATCACATAACAGTGTACAATTTGTTTACTTAACTACTTTAAACCTTGAATAGTGCGAACTAATGCAAGCCTGTTTGCTCAGTATATCAAACTTATGCTGTTGTTGCACTCTTCAAAGTATCAATAGGATTGGCGTAATTTGGATCCTGTGAATCATGAAATGTGTGTGTGTAATTTGTGAGTTTTGAAATGTTAATGTAGAAGTCAACTTATAGTTGTGTTTGAATGACATACTAAAACCAAATATTTACCCAATTACCTTTCCAATAAGGTGAGCACTATCACTATCTATCAAACAAACCCTCTATAGGCAAGAGTATACATCTGCATGAAGGAAGAGGTAAAAATATGATATACATTTGTCTGGATACGTTTTATTCAAAACGTACTTGAATACGTACTTATTCACATAATCTATAAGAATACGACATGCTTCTTACCAGCACACAAAGCCTCAAAAACAAGAGCATGCTATATTTCTAAAGTATGCACCATATCTAAAAATGAAAAATATGTAAGAGGATTTAACAAGTTGTTTGTATGCATTTAAACGAATAGGCCTATACATATTTCCATGCGTACAATATTCATGTAACAGTGACGTCATCATGAATCATCAAAAAGATATGTTTCCAGCATAGACATGAATTTATCTAAAATCTAAAACATGTCTTACAATTAGGAGTTTGTTTTATAATGACGATGCCAATTGTCTTAAAGTCCTTATCACGACATGTCTTGAGGTTCACACTTATTTAAATCATGAGATTCTTGGCACTTAGATTACGACTACAATTTATTATGGTTTAGATATACTTAAATGACATTCGCATACCGTATACAGGTATACGGGCATTTCGATGAAAACATCTAAATACAAGGTATGATTATAATATGAAAATCGAACTTGATACCAGCCCTTATGGGCTACCAATGGAGACTAGGCAGAATCGCAGTTATGTATTCAGATTTTGTTTTGGGTGATACACGCATTCCGACTGATTTGGGATCAATAATTCGAGTCCCTCGAGCTGAGATTCCGGAACTGCAAAGAGCAAATCATCATAATGACTAACAAAGTGACCGAGAATAATACATGCACCAGTTTCTGTTTCGTTGTTCTATACACAGAAAGTTGTTACGTTTTCCAATCCTCTGTAGGCACACAGTGATTTGCAGATCACCTTTGGCTGTAACGCCATGGTCGCGTGCAAAATGAATGCAGCTTATCTAACTTGTAATTTCCGAATAGGGGACTACCGTGCTTATACATATCAATCGGATGACAGACCCCGTCAAAGAGTAAATTGCGGATATCGTATATCATTGTCAAATCCACTTTTTGTTCTATACACAGTTTCACTGGACTCTTATGAACCACTTAAGCGTTGCCAAATCATGGAGTATAAGAATAATCTTATGTTATTTCCTTGAAAAGGCTGCATTTGTATGAGCGGGAACAGTTTGACATCATACATAACTAAATACATGTATTATACAAGGTTTCAGGACACTTTGAACCGTGCCCCCCCCCCAAGAAAACAACAACAACAACAACTACTACTACTACTACTGAAATGTTGTATACCCTAGGCCCATTAATGTATGATATTTGACCTTTGAATACATTGCCCACATTTTTCAACGACTAGGCATCTGGATGCAACGTAGGTATATATAAAATGAAAAATGTTTTAGGAAAATACATTTAACCACTTCAGAAATAACTACGGAACAAATACCATAATATTGACACGTTCCCTTCTTCCTAATGACGCGACAGAAAACTTTCCTCACACAATCATTCTGTCGTTATTCAAGTACAAGTCATTGGTGATTATATACCTAGTTCGATTAAAAGTACACATGGAGTCATTGCAAAAGTATCTAATGAAAAGTATGCTTCAGAACTACATCATTGTCATTTATTCTATAACGCTAATAATAGAGTTATTGTTCCTCTATATTGCCTAACAGGTTGTAGTACTCCTACGACGTTTGTTCAGCAAATAAGGCACAATTTGCGAATTTTACACGCTGTTGCCAAAGTCTCTAATCTTCTTTACCGCTATTCTCAGACATGAGGTATGCTGATGCTGTATGAATTAGAAACGAAAGCTTCACAAATATTCACCATCTAACAAGGTAAAAGCGAAGTGATGTCTTGCCCACATATCGAATTTGTGATTACATTGATTTTCAAATGTAAGCTCATTGACATTCACTTTTTGACTGTTGACGGAGTCGGACTTCCCCAATATCAACACTTGACAGCCATCTTTAGATGATCTGAGGAGTGAATTTGGTGGTCATATAGCTCAAAAGTGTTGAAAGTTATTAAAAGAACACCACAATACCATGTCGACAGTGCTTACCACACACACAAAAAGTGAAAATATAGCCCCCTCTACTTATTCATAACATTGATTTGATTTACTTTAATAATACTGGTTACAGAAAAGGAGATTACCCCCCCCCCCCCCTCAAAAAAAAAAAGGCTATTCAAGGCATTTGAAGATTCTTGCGGGGTAGATATGCTGCCTGTATATTAGTGACAATCCATCATGGAGTTTTCAAGAAAAAATCCAAACAACTGAGAAGACGTAGAACGCAAAAGGCAAGAATGAATGATCGCAATGGTCCACTTGAGTAACATATCTCGCGATTATAGATGGTATCAAAATTGCACTATAGTCTTATCAAATTTTCCGCAACCCACTAAACGGTGGCTACGTTAGTATAGTAACTGCTAAAACTGCGTTCATGTGTAATGATAAGCTTTAATGTAATATACTTCACGGATATCACATCCTGAAAATCAAGATGAATCAATAACCTGAAAATACATATATTACGGATTAATCCATTAATGAAACTTACATATTCTGTTGAGGAATCACTCTGTCCTTCAGAATTGCATATAAGTTTACGTGATCAGGAGAATGCGCGCAACTTCATATTGTATCTTTCTTGAATACCTGAAAAGGAAAATCAAGCGTCATGAGTTCAAGGCCACTGCTCATGCGTATGTAATAATTTTGCAGAAGAGCTGACTATTGTAAATGTGACTACATAACTCTCTCCATGGCAGCTTAATGTATAGTTCAATTCTTATGCACTGCCTTGCTGCATCAGGGTGTACTTAAGTCCACCACTAACACTACCTGACTACAGAGAATTATCCCAGCATAAAAATGTTTTGCCATTATAAGTTTAGTTAGTACACTGGTCTATTTATCCATAAGTTTATCAACAATTATTCATCAACTTTAATTCCTTTTATTCGTTATCAATCAAGTGTGGTATGGCACGACGCGATGTATTATCCTTGGGGATGTGTGTGTGTGGGGGGGGGGGAGGGGGCGTAAAGGTTATGTAAAGGATACACTTCCTATAGGACAATCCGATTCCACCTTTTCTTAACTATTTTTTTGTTGTTGTTGATCAGTAAATATAAAGAATTATTTGAAATTTATGATGATGTATGTGTTCACTGTATTGTGAGTATAAATTATGCTTGTATAATTGTGTATGTAGTGAAAATTGTATCATTTATAATGTGTACATGTAGGCCTACATGAATATATGTAAGTTTATGCATGTATGTAGATATTCCTATGTGCACGCCCATATACCAACAAAAAGAATTTCCTAAATGAACAATGAATGAATCTGAAATCTGAAATCGGAATGCCATGACGTCTTTAGCAAGACATTTTATCGTTAAAGCTGATCTAATTCCACAGAATGGTTACGAAACAAAACAAAATAAAACAGAAAAAGCACGCATAAAACTAGCCAATTTTAACAGAACTCTAAAATGAACATTTCAATATTACTGCCTACAAGCCTATTGCATTATAAGACAATGCTATACAACCAAAAGCATAACAGATACAAGACATTTGATGAAGGGTAATATCGAGAGTAAGGCCTTGGTCGAGAACATTGTGGATATTGCAAATCATGCTTTACGATGACGTTTTAACTCACCATTTTCCACGTAGTAAGAATCTGCGGGGTCTTGATATTATGAAGTGGAAGTCAGAGTTGCAGTAAGCCGCTACGAAAAGCCTCAGAAGAGCTGATCTGGCTGTGGAAATGGAATTTGCGCTGGATGCTCAGCTCAAACACGCATGCACGAGCTGTACAATGAGCCATCTGGGAGTCAACTTATGTGCACATAAGTTCGCACGACTCAAGAATTCATTGAATTCATAAATCATGTTCAAGAAAAGAATGAACATGCCCACACCAGGTGACCAAACGACTGGGTCCGTGAATTGACACTTAAGGAAACATCCATGTCATCCATCGAATGTATTCTATAGATTAATAGGCGTTAAAAAAACAACATTTTCCAGTTTTGATTCTTAATAATTCAGTAACTATATATCAGATAACACTGTCATTGATATGGGTGATAGTTGTATAGTGTACAATATTGTTGGAGGTGGTTTAAAACATAAATCAGCTTCATGAAATCCATGATCAATTTCACAGTTAGGTTACAAATTTTGCTCTATTTCCAACCCTCTGTACAAAACTTTCATTTTGCACAGTGGTCAATGGGTGTGTATGGGAGTATGTGGTTATTAAACACCCTGAAAATAGTGTTGAACAATGGCCAGGGTTTGAATGCTTTATTATCTATTCATGAGAAATTCCACTATCACAGCCAGTCTTTATTCATTCTAAAATGTAGTGTTTGCAAGCACATGGAAACATGTGCTTACATTTTTCATGTGCATGCATTTTGCCCTTAGGCTTTACCATGCATGCATCCGTGAAAAAAAAGGAAAAATCAGCCCTTAAATATTAATCGTGTAGTTTGCATCCTTATACTAGTATATCCGCGATTTTACTCTCTATATGATTTTATTCTCTCGTTTCATTTATTTTCACTTAATAAAACATGCATACATAAAATGTGACAATGGTATGACAAGTGTAAAATGACAATGTGACAAACAAACAAACAAACAAAGCAAACCAAACAGCAAAAGATATCAAGTGAAGGGGTGAGTGAGAAGGCAATTGGCCTTATTCAAAACTAATCCCGGAAAAGTGAATACATTGTATATACAGAGAAAAACATTGGCACACACACACACACACTCACACATACACACACATGCATATACACAGACAAAAACATGGACCAGCGCACATTAACAATACGCAAGATGTGATTTTCACAAACACACCCTATCTTGCTAGTCTCTTATAAATTCGTAAAATGATATTGGTAACTTCCAGAAAACCTTTCAAGTAAAATACGCTTGAAAGCTTTCATAAAACTTTGTACCGTTTTCTTACATTTCACATCAGAGTGGATGGAATTCCAGATTTGAGGGCCTTGAAAAAATATTGACTTTTTTTTTTTTTTGCTGTCCCGAGATCGAGTCGCAACGAAAATCTTCAGCGTGTAGCAGGGTTTGACTCCATCATCGCACAGTAAGCATGCAGGGAATGTTGTGACATATTCCATTTTGATTGGTCAATACCAGACGAGCAGTCAGGTATTCTTCATTAGCTTGGTCGCAGACCCTTTCATCAAAGACTTAACTTCATTTAAAAATGCCCCGATGAATGATTATGAATTATGGGAGAACATCAAGTTTTATGATGTCTTTAAAAAAAAAAAAAAACATGTACATAGTAGCACCACGACGGTATATGCAATATTGTATTCAAGTGTCGATCAACACCATATAGGTCTTTCTTTGAGACTAGTTATGGGCTCAATATTGCACCTTAGCAAGAATGAACCACAAACAGGAAGATATGTCTTTGTAATGGTAATTACTTTTCGACATCCCAACCAATAAGAGATAGGTTAGGTGAATGTTAAAGACACGGGGATACACGAATAGAAATTGCGCAAAAAAAATGAAATAAAACGAAGATTATTCTAATAAGTATGCCTGGGGAGTAATCTGATGTATCTATTGATAAAGAATTCTATTTGAAGATTCATATCAGTTTGCTTTGTCAGAATCATGAGGAAAAGTGATAAAATAAACCGGCTATCCAGGGTACAGTTTAAACACTTTCACATGAAACAGCTCTGATTAAGATTAACACTTTTGCACAATAATATTTCTGTTCAGAATTGACTTTTGCTTTATATGTTTTTATCTTAAAGTGTAGGATTTCATTTCATTTAATAGATAAACAAGCAAAATATAGCCAGAATTATGTTAACGTCCAAAATGAATCTTCAGATTGCTCAGCGAGACGGCGGCATCGAATCCCGATCAGCGAAGGCACAAATGCACCTGTAGAATTTTTTGTACAGCAATAGAAATTTGACGACTATTTGAATAATTACAGCCAGTTGGAACTTCATCTGTTAAGCCTCCTAGGTTATGTGTACAATGTGATTGGTCAATACCAGACAAGCAATCAGGTATTCTACGTTAGTTTTTTTTTTAGTAGACCCCTTTCATCATGGACTCAACTTAATTCGAAATTATACTCTCGATGAATGATTATAGAATATGAAAGATAATTAAGTTTCCTGATATCAAAAAATATATGTTCATGATATCAGCACAAGGATATGTAATATTGCATTTTAGTGTCGAGCAACACCATAGGAGGTCTTTGTTTTGAGACTAGTTTGGGGCGCAATATTGCACCGTCAATGACCGTGGCAAGATCGAACCCCAAATGAACCATATAAGAAGCAAAGTTCCACCATTTTCGCAAATCGTGTAATTTGCACCCATTTCCGCGACTTCGAACCCTTCTAGCTCCCTCATTGAACCTTTTTTTCTTAGTGTGTATGGTGCGCGCAAGAAACGATGGATTTACGAACCGACGCAGTGAGTTTGAAGACAGAAATATCGTAATTCTTTTGAATTCACACTAAAATTACACTATGGATAGAAAGAACAACTTCCACTCTCATCACCCTGTCAAAATTTTCACACACAAGACAGGAAAAGTCATTGAAAACGTTGTCTAAAACTTGTGAGATCTTTAAACGCGATTTTCTCAGAATTGCATTTTCGCTCAAAAACGAAATAGCGTCGGTTCGTGGTAACACCGACGAATTATCCCACCCGCCAACGTGACGCCTGTCACCTTCCACGTACCCCAACCGTTTGTGTGTGTGTGTGTGTGTGTGTGTGTGTGTGTGTGAAAAAAAGTATGTATACAGGGCCTAAGTACTGCAACGATCTCCCCGTAAAACTCGCAGGTTTTTTGTCGTTGTCGACCTTCAAATATAAATTAAGACAAAATTTATTGAATAATTACATTGCGTAAGTCCCATGAACTATACCGGTAAATCTAGTCAACTGGACTTACTTGTAATTGGGAGTAGCGACCTTTCACGTCCGCTCCGGGACGCTTCAGCAGGCCGACTGTTCTTTGGCGGCAACTGATTGTTGACCCGTGACAGGGTCAGGGAATTTCGGAAAGCGCCGAGGAATCTTCCGAACTGCCGGGTTGTATATAGGCTCCGGCTAGGTTGTGTTGCACGCCCCCTCCTCGGTTTAAGGATGGCTCCTCCCGTTTTACGTAGATAGACTCTTTGACTCCCCTCTCAAACCACCATGCCTCGCGATCTAAGATGATCACGGCCTTGTTGTCAAAGGTGTAGTGACTGCTGTTCAGGTGGGAATATACGGCAGAGTCTCCACATCCAGACAGGCTAGCTCGTCTGTGCTTGAACATACGTTTGGCTAAGGTCTGCTTTGTCTCTCCTATATACAGCTCTTCACCCTCGTCATCCTTGCATTGGATAGCATAGACCACGTTGTTTTGTTGGTTCTTCGGGGGCTTATCCTTAGGATGGACTAACTTCAGTCTTAATGTGTTAGTAGGTTTGAAAGAGACAGGAATATGATGCAAGCCTTACACGTTTATATACTTATTCAAGATTTCATGCGTGTTCACACAATAGGAGTGGATACAAAATGTATGCAAGTACAATTGTACATCATCTCATATAGCCAAGACAGAATATGTACGATAAGTATACATTGATAAGAAGCAGTTACAGAAACAGTATACAACTCTAAGAGAGCTACATTATTCAAGGTAACGAACACGCAAAGGAATTGCAACATAAGCTTAAAGCTTGAAAATCGTTGCAACCCCCGTGCACACAATCTAAATGCTTGAAAATATTTAAATGTTGAGTTGGGGGGGTATTTACAAAGAGAAGAACATGGGGGGGAGAAGATATGCATGTGTGGAGCCTATTTGTCCTGTGGGACATTGACAAGAGAGAACAAAAAAAAAGATTAAAGTGTCAAGTCATTATAAGCGAATTATACTGATTAAATTTCTCATAAATTCCATTCAAATGTCGATTTCAGGGGAAATATATGATCACAGCAAGATTAATAGTTAATAGTACCCAGGAGTTCAGCGTGAAGCTGATAATAGACTATGTTTGATCGACCTTTTGAAAGTAACTATTTTTTGTAAATTACGAACATGCTGAGGTAGCGCATTCCAGACATCAGGACCGCTATGTCTGATTGATTTATAGGCTAGTGCAGTACCAGGGTTCACTAAATGTATATCTGATGCTTGTCTCGTGGGATACGAGTGAACTGCACTGTTAAGTTGAAACATTGTCGAAAATGAGACAGGTAATAGGTCTTGCTTAGAACGAAACATGAAGAGGGCAGTCTGCAGGAAATGTATATCATCTACTTTTAAACATTTTGATTTCAAGAACAATGGGTCTGCATGTTCTAGGAAACCAGACCCTGTACATATACGAACAGCTTTCTTTTGCAGCAAAAGGATATTATCCGTCAAACTCTTTGACGTTGCCCACAGAATATTACAATAAGAAATATAAGGTAAGATAAGAGTATTATATAACATCAAAAGCACTTTGTCAGAAACAAAACATTTTACTTTATATAAAGCGATATGATTCACATGGTCACTCCAATTAAGTTTATCATTAATATATACGCCAAGGAACTTTGTACATGTTTTCCTTTCAATGCGGGTACCATCTAGATTGACATTAATTTCTTGAGCACCTGAGCATTTCCTCCCTTTAAAGTGAATGAAATTAGTCTTCTGCACATTAAGAGATAGTATGTTACTTCTGAACCATGATGTTAGCTTTGGTAATTCTGAATTAATAGTGAATTCAAGGGTTCGAATATCACGATGAGATAAGAAAACACTTATGCACAATGTGGTTGTCTGTTCATCACTATTTGTATTGAGAAGAATCTGTTATTACTCCGGATATTTCTGCCTTTTATTCTTGTTTTCTTTATTTTGGTCCTATGGTGCATCCGTGCTTCTCATCTGTATCTTACACTCTGTTAAGAATTTGGGACCTACGCTTAACAAGCTCGCTTTTAAGTAGGTTCCATCATATCATTTTAGCGTGTATATACATAGAGCCAAAACTACGTAGATTAACCGCCATGTTTTACATGTATATGTTTACATTAATTACTTCCGGATATTATTCAACTTTCAACTTTATTTTTGAACTTTTTCTCATTTCCATTAAATGAATAGGAAAAATTATATACAATGCATAAGCAAAACAAATTTGTAGTAATTACAAAAACGTACATTAACAAAATACATGTGATGATGAGTAACAACATAATTGCATTTATTAGGTATATACATATATATATTACACGGATGGGAATGGAAATGGAGGGTCCCACTAAAAAGCCAAGCTTGTACGATATAGAACCCTCAGAAATACATAAGACAACTTATATAAGAGAAATAATGACTTCAAGAAACTACAAATATGTGAAACAAAATCAAAGAACCAATGTCAACTGACATGAAATGAAATAACAGGAAGGAACGGAAAAAAAGGAAACAAGAAAAAGAAAATGAAACTGCAACACACGCCATCGTGGACACAAGCAAACTGAATTCCAGGATGTAGGAGTAATAAGACGCACCCTGGAATGATATTGCAAATTAAGAATTTGGTACATATACCAGAAAAATACAAAAGAGCGGACATATTAAAAGGAAAGAATAGACAAAATGATACATTGTTCAATAACAGTAACATTTGAGGAGAATTTACATTCGACAGATTATTTACCTTAATAATAGAAAATATATAGTTGATATGTAATTGATTAATGCATATATAATATATAAAAGAAGAAAGATGATGACTTTATTGAGTTAATGAAACATACCTTATCAGGTAGTATGTTATAAGATTTCAATGAAAATAATTTCAATTTGTTTTTGAAAGAATTCAAAGTTCGTGCTGTTACAATATCATTAGGAAGTGAGTTCCAATACTTTGGCCCATTAAATGAAGATGTTTTGAGCCAGCAGAGTTCTGAAAAGGGGCAAATGAAATTCATTCGCACACCTTGTTGGATAATTGTGAACGGACTGATTTCTTGGAAACATTGTTTCAAATATATTTGGATTTTTTAATCATAATTAAACATAAATTGTCCTAAAATATACAAATACAAATCCTTAATTTTCAGCATTTTGTTTTCAAAAGATAACGGGTCAGTATGAGACAGAAATGCAGTATGACATATAATACGGAGTGACTTCTTTTGTAATAAAAGCAATTTATCTAAGAGTGTTTGATATGTATTTCCCCACGCAAGAATACCATAATTTAAGTATGGCAATATGAGAGATGAATATAATGTAATCAGGTACGACACAGGAAGACGAAATTTAATCTTGTTAATCATACCAATATTTCGTGAAATATACTATACAGCGTGTGCCAGAAAAAACGAAACCGGGTTTCCATGCAACTTTTTATTATTGAAATCATACATTTCCTTTATGAGATATACATCAATGGAAAGATAAACTTTTCTTCTTTCATTTGATGTACAACTTAATGTTCATTGCATGACTGAGTTAGAACAATGAAAAGTGGTGCTACCAAATTATCATTTGCACGCGCAAATGGTGACTTTAAGTTAATTTTTCAGACTTTTGACGTTACGTTTTCGAAAAACAAAGTTCATAACCCAAATATTCATATTTTCTTCTTTCATATGAGACCTTACGCGTCAAATATTGATAACGCATGCTTGAGAAAAATTTGTATGAAAGCATGCTTTATTTCTACCAATTCTACGGATAGTCGAAGAAAAGCATTCAGCTCTCCGACTTTATAGCATTAGACAATGGGCTCATCTGCACAATTGAATTCACACAAAACAACCGCAGTGCTACAGTGAATGTTGTTCAGGGGGGGGGGGGGTATTTACAGAGAATGCTGTATGAGACGGACAGGCCTTTGTAGTCATTTATTTAGAATAAGCTATGAGACATAACCAATAATTGAAGACTAATATCGTGAGTATTCTCAGGCTGCACGCAGTCCAATGGCTACGGGAAATCAACATTACAACAATGATACACATTTTGATGATTTTTATACCTCAAACTTATTTCACTGTTTTTATTCCTCTCTACATTTCCCTCACGCGTGGTTAGTCCTTCATCACTGACAGGGTTTTGAAGTTTTTGAAGGGGGAGGCGAAGCAGAAAGAGAGGGTACATCACTTTATTTATCACTGAACTTGCGCTTCTAACATTTAAAAGTATGTGCAAGTGCAGGGCAGAAAGTCGTCTTTTTTTGAGGGGGGGGGGGGCTGGGTAGGTTTTTTCGGTCCGTTACTCCCACCCCACCTTCCCAAATATTCCGCTGATAAACACCCTTTGCTCTGTAGTTAGCTGCATGGTCAGGCAAGCTCATGATTACGTGCTAATTTACGACCCTATTCACAACCGAGTCGTCTGTAACATTCCCTTTTACCCCCTCCCTTCATGTTTGTGTAAATTCATTGAAGCATGAAGGTCATTGTTATCTGCCAAGTCGGGCAGAAGTCGGGAAAGCTAAATGCTCCTTTTTTTACTATCTATCTATTTGGGTAAAATGTAAGGATATTTTCAAATTAAGTTTTCTCGAGCAGGCGTTGATCATTTAATAGCATCACTGTCTATTGTTCTAACTCAGTCATGCATGAATAATGAACAACGTGTTGTGTATCAAGTGAAAGAAGAGAAGTGTAGCTTTCAATCCATGTACATATCTCATAAAGCAAATAATGATTGTGATCGCAGAGAACTGCAATGAAACTCGATTTCGTTTTTTTTTTTTTCTGGGACACGCTGTACATATATTATCAATATGAAATTTCCATGAAACCTTATTGTCAACTGTTATTCCCAGAAATTTAATATGGGAGACATTTTCCGGTGGAGTCCCATCAAAAACAATGTCAACAGGTAGTGTCTCTATACAGGGTGTTTCAAAAAAAGTTGCACTTCAAAATTTTTTTTCTAAATTACATTTCAAAATATTTGGAAGATTTTTTTCATATTTAGGGATTCCCAATAGTCTCATCTGTCAAGTGCAATCAACAACACATTTTTTTTTTGGTGCAATCAACAAAACAATTTTTTTTTCACGCTTGGCCGAACACTGACGCTCTTTGTCCAGAGTGTGAAAATGACTTGCGCCAAATTGAAAGAAAATGGAAAATTCAGCCAGCATTTAATTCAAACAAATTGCCCTTTAGCTCACGGTTTTGATTATGTTATGATAGTTTAGGAATATTCTGGCGGTTTTCTGTCACATTTCAAATGATTCCATTTCTTTATGGAAGGTTGATTAACAACATCAACATCTTTTAAGTACAGTTATCACAAATCATGCACAGACATATCAAAACCACATACCAGTCACTCGGTCAAGAAGAAAAGTACAAAATTAATGCATCCTCAGATCATTCAATCAATGCAATCAATACAGTCAATCAATCAATCAAGCAAGCAAGCAATCAATCAAGCAAGAATCAATCATTGTTTTAATGAATCAATCAATTATTCATTCATTCATTCATTTATTCATTTAATCAGTCAGTCACAATTGTATGCATGTTTAAAGTGACAAATCGACAAAGGGAATTTCACCTCCCCCTCCCCCGGGAGGACGGGAAGGTGATATTTCCTATGTGGATCTGTCACTACAATTGTGACTGATTGATTGATTGAATTGCCAGAAAATTCCTAAACTATCATAACATAATCAAACCGTGAGCAAAAAAGCAATTTGTTTAAATGAGAACACTTATTTGTACTGCTGGCTGAATTTTTCACCTTCTTTCAATTTGGCGCAAGTCATTTTTTACACTCTGGACAAAGAGCGTCACTGTTCCGCCAAGCGTGAACAAAAATTTGTTTTGTTGATTGCACTTGATAGATTAGACTATTGGGCATCCATAAATATGGAAAAAAAAAACTTCCAAATATTTTGAAATGTGATCTAGACAATTTTTTTAAAGTGTAACGTTTGTTTTTTTTGATACGCCCTGTAGAGTTGCTAAAAAATGTATTTTGTTTTCAGAAGACTAAGAGATAATTCATTTGCCTTTATCCATTGGGCGACATTTTCTATTCAGAGTTTATTGTATTTACAAGAGTAAGATGACTGTTGTGCGAAAAAAAAAAATAAATTTGAGTCATCCGCGAAGATAATAAAGGAAAGAACATCTGATTACCTACAAAAATCATATATATATAAACGAGAAACAAAAGCGGACCTAATAAACTTCCCTCCGGAACCCCACATTTGATAAATAACATTTGTGAATAACAACCATTTAAAGAGACATATTGCTTCCTGTTCATGAGGTAGCTCCTGAACCCCTCCAAGGCCTTCCCACGCGCTCCGTAATGATGTAATTCATCAAGTAAAAATAATGGTGTCGAAGACCTCGACGAAGTCCGGGAACCAACCTATTGGATGTGAAGATATGTCAATAGCATGTGCCACTTTTTCTACAAAACTTGATAATGCATGTGTAGTGCTATGTTTTTTCCTTTAAATCCGAACTGAGAATTTGAAAATATATTATTGAATTTTAAAAAATAGTTCTTTTATAAACATTTTTTCAAGAATTTTGGTCAATGTACATAACAAAGAAATCGGTCGGTAATCATTGACATCTAATTTGTCGCCTTTTTTAAACAAGGGGATGACTTTTACTATTTTCATACTTTCGGGGGCAATACCATTAAAAAGAGATAAATTGAGCTAAAGGATCCGCAATTGAAGATATTACCCCCTTCAAGAGAAAATTACTGATGTCATCGTGTTCAGCACTTTTTTCGAACTAAACTCAGAAATAGTGATTACCTCCTGCTTATATGTTGGAATAAGGAACATTGAACTAGATTTGATGGACCTAAAAATTCAGAAAAAATTGTTTCGTTGAAGGAGGAATATTGCTTGCAAGATTTTATCCGATTGAAGAAAAATAATCATTCAAAATGTTACAAATTTGATGAGTATCTTCAATGACTTTATCATCAAATCTAATTTTGGTAATATTACATTTGTCATTTGATATATTCATTGTTTGCTTTAAAACTTTCCATCTGTTTTGCATATCGTGCCTATGTCTAAACTAGCACCTAGACTGGCTATATTTTCATGTCTGATTCTTCGTCTTAGTAAACAACCATATCTATTATCAATAGTATCATTTAAAGAGAAATTATTCGAGATAGGGAAATGGTCTGTAATGTATGAAAGTAGTATAAGGGAATCGGGAGGAGGAAGAATATTACAAAAAATATTATCAATGAATGAGGCGGATTCATTAACTATCCGTGTGGACTTAGATAATAATCAAAGGCAAAAAAAAAAAAAGCAGATAAAGATATTTCCAAAAAAAATCTTGTGACATATTATTTTGTTTTAATAAACCTATATTAAAATCCCCCATAATGAAACATTTTTTTGTGAATAAAAATTGGGTTCTTCACCAAATCCGAAAGATAATCTAAAAAATGATTTAATGTTTGCATTTGGAGGTCTATATACTACTCGTATGATAATATTTTTACTGCCAGGAACGGTTATTTAAAAAAAAGAGAGATTCAATTGAATCAGTCATGCTGTTAAGCTCATCGCGAACTACATAATCATACATTTTTGTGAAACGTATAAAGCAACGCCCCA
Organism: Diadema setosum; assembly: GCF_964275005.1. Taxonomy (NCBI): domain Eukaryota; kingdom Metazoa; phylum Echinodermata; class Echinoidea; order Diadematoida; family Diadematidae; genus Diadema; species Diadema setosum. Next base: position 28,339,291 of record NC_092705.1, on the reverse strand, counting down.
CCCACCCTATTTTGCCTGTTGTTAAGTACAAAATCCTATCCGTATGGAGAGAGAGCGTATGGAAGACTTGAATCATGGGAAAGCCAGGTTTCGGTCAAACCTATTGCTGAGAATTTTTGCCTGATTGATTATTCAAAAACAACTGCAATTCTTCAAAACGTTTATTAACACTCCTAATATTGAAATGTATAAGACAAAAAGTGGTATCATCATACTCCTTAACAACATTATTAAACTGGTTGTGAGTGAGATATTCAGAAGATGGACTTTGCAATTGGTTTTCTACGTAAAAACATAATCAAATTCTTGCGATAATGAATTAAAACTATCTGAAACATAATCATCAAAAAAAGTATCACTTTGAGTAATATTTGCTTCACGTTGTGCCAAAGAAGGCCCGGCCGTATCAAAAAAGTAATCCTCATTAATTGAATTGAATGATGTGTCTATTGTATTGTGTATCAAAGGTGAACGTGATTTCCGTTGCTTGTGTCCACGATTCACTTCATTTTATTATATTTGATGTACATTCCTTCATTGAGAAATATGAAAATAAATTGAATTGAATTGACTTGTATTCTCTTATGGTGGGACAGTGTAGGGAGACTGCTTCAAGTTTGAACCCTAAAGCCATTGTGAGCATGAACCCGTTTCTTGCCGGTTCCTGTAACAATGTGCTGATATTGGATAGGTTGCTCATACTCTTGTATATATGGATTAATAACACAGGTGTTCATATACGCGGATATGCCCATGTTTACATCGGAAACGAAATTTGTGTGCGAAAATTGTCTGCATATATCACATCATATTTTATCACATTGACACTGTTTTGGTTCGTCTGAAATCACTGATGACAAATTGCAAAAGTTAGAGTCCCAGAGATAATTGACTGATGTTGTTTGTTTTGTCACTAAGGTATTCAATGATCCTGTGCATGGACATATCGATTTACATCCCCTGCTTATCAAGATCATTGACACCCCTCAGTTCCAACGGCTGCGCTCCATCAAGCAACTGGGCGTCAGCTACTTTGTCTTTCCCGGAGCAGCTCACAACAGATTTGAACACTCACTGGGGTAATGTGGTGTGCTGTTGTACACTCGATGAGCAAATTTACTTTCATAGGTGGAGTTAATCGAGGAGAGAGACCGATAGAAATATAAGTATTAAAGTTGGATGAGTTTAAGTAGTTATGAAATGTTCAGCTTTTGCGCTTCTTTGTAAACGAAAAAACTTCAATGTAGAAACTGATGGGAACATAATGATGACATCATCACAAATGAAAGTAATGGAATTTTCAAGTTTCAAACTTTTTGCAAGATGTAATAATTTGTCACAATTATATGCAAATCGATATATTGATAATAAAGTAACCGCCTCGAAATTCAAACTGATGGGAAGATGAGGACATCATCTCATCATGATGTCGGCCTATAACGTGTTGCTGCATATGCTGTTGTGACCACTTCATTTTGACATCATGTGAAACTTTGAAATTCCACCACTTTCTTATGTTATGTGTAATCATGATAAAGCTATTTTTTATTATTTCTCTGTGTTTGTTAAAATCTTCTTAAATGGGGAAAAAAATCTTCCCTCTAATCAAGCCACTTGCATGAGTGGATGATATCTGCGTAGTGTAAGTGTTCAAGTTCCAATTCATTTTTATTTTCTCCATCTCAACATAATCGAAAACATGGATATAAAATACTTTTACTCTATGTCTCAATAACATGGTGTTCAGGGTTGCTTACTTAGCCGGAGAGTTCGTCCGTATTCTGAAGGAGAAACAGCCAGAGCTGAACATTACAGACAAAGACCTCCTCTGTGTGCAAGTAGCCGGCTTGTGCCATGACCTGGGTAAGTTGAAGTATATCGATGCAATTTAGGAGGATCGCAATTTGCTCTCTGTTTTTGACCAACTGGGGTGCTGTAACATGTTTTTTATGTTGTTTGAACGTGTGGGTTTGCATAGTGAGAAGTATCGTGTGGGTTTGCATAGTGAGAAGTATATGTGCGATATATGTGAAGAGTTTGTGGTTTGATAGTCCCGATCGAGGAAGACTGTTTGTATTCTCTCTACGTAGTTGTAACAGCTGCTCAAGGGGTTGACTTTTCGATCATTTTGACTGTCTGTCGCCATTCTGACGAAAAATCAACCTTTCCATGTGTACAGGGACCTACTGGAGCTGTTTATGCGTGATAAATGTTATTATGAGCTGTTGGTCATAATATTGTTGTGCCAAGTTATTTCATGTGATCATAAAGATTATCACTGCTTCATGAAAGTGGGTCTAGAAACACTACCCCCTGGAAAACCACCCTCCGGATAACTACCACTGGGATAATTACCCTCAGGACAATTCCCCCCTAGGGCAAATACCCGCCGGACAACTACCTCCCTAGGGCAATTACCATCCAGGGCAATCACCCCCTAGGACAACTTCCCCCGGACATCTACCCTCCTAGGGCAGTCACCCCTCTGGGCGATTCCCCCTTAGGACAACTACCCCCCGGATAACTACCCCCTGGATAATTACCCCCCCCCCCCGGATAGCTACCCCCTGGATAACTACCCCCAGATAACTACCCCGTGGATAACTACCCCCCGGATAACTACCCCCCTGGATAACTACCCCTGGATAACTACCCCTTGGATATATCCCCCGGATGGCTACCCCCAGATAACACTGTCAAATAATACATTATTACACACACACAAAAGCAGTGAATTCAAATACAAATATAACTAAAACAATCACTGACCTGATGGTGTTAGCTCATCCAGCAAAACTGGTGATTGGATGTATGTTCTTTAAGAAAAACAAATGTGTGATTATAGTACCACGGCAACACATTGCCCAACGATGATCAAAGATATGTTTCGCTCATTTAAAATTGATTATCCTTTAAATACCAAAATCTCAATGCAGATACCTGACCAGTGAAGTGAGCAAAACACTGGTATTTTCTCTAAAAATACTGTTGCCGTGACAACACATTGTCTAACACCGACAAATGACGAAGGTTGCACTACAATCGGGATAACCATGACAACCCGCATTAGCACCCTTGGCATAACAAGTATACCCGATCTACCCTTGGGAATTACCACTGCAATTTACAAATAATAATGATAGTAATCATAATAATAATAATAGTAATGCTAATAATAATAATAATAATGATAATAATAATAATGGCTATACTTGTACAGGGCGCAGGTCCACTTTTTTTCCAATGCTCATGGCGTTTCAAAAAATAAAAATAAATACAGTCAAACCAGCCTTAGCGGCCACCTGTCTATAGCGACCACCTGTCTATAGCGGCCACTGAAAAATCCCCCCTATTATAGAAAATCCCTGTTAAAGACCCTGTGTATAGCGGCCACCTGTCTAACGCGGCCAGCGGCCACAAATTTTGTTTCCCGCGGTAGATTTTAACCTGTCTATAGCGGCCAAAAACCCAACGGAGCCGTAGCTGAGCCGATAATTCAGCGTGTTTTTCTGCTTTGTAGCCGTGCGGGCAACGTTCAGTGATCGCCACCGCTGCATCCATCCCTTATTCAGTCATAATAATGCACTAGTGTTAAGCTTTCTTCACGACAATACACATACTAGTGCGCAACAATTTCATATACACCGACGTGAAACACACGGTGTGTGCATATACGTACACACATACATGTACAGTCTAACCTGTCTATAGCGGCCATCCAAGGGAAATGGAAAAGGTGGCCGTTATAGACAGGTAATCCAACTTTGTGCGCCTTGCTTACATGTACATGTATCATCGTTGTATCCTTACATGTACATGTATGTGTGTACGTATATTTCAATTTTCAATTTCAATTTATTTTCATATTTCTCGATGAAAAATTACATCAAATATAACAAAATTAAATGAAATACATGACATACATAGAATATTGCAAATATATAAAACATAATTGTGGTCGATCTGTTAAGTTTGGAATCTGTGAATGAATGCTAAAGAAATATGAAGGAACCTACTTAAAAGCGAGCTTGTTGAGCGTAGGTCCCAGTTAAAAACGAGTTTAAGATTGAGAAGGGGAGCACGGGTACAACAATGATCGGAACATAAGAGAAAAACAAAATAAAAAAGTACAATTATACAGTTATATAGCAAATTCTTCTCTAGTGCAGGTTAGGGGTCGGAAAAGCCACATGCTGTAAGCGGATGAACCATTGTCGTTCTGGCAATACAATATGACTTAATATATGATAACAATGATACCGTTTAGACAGTATTAGATATGTGTACATTGCGTGTATTAAGTAGGGAACACATGCACTTGCAAATCCAGAATAAAAAAGACATTCAACAACCAGTTGCAGTGCAATGAGAATGTGAAATACCAGCTGTTTCCCTCGTCCCAGCTATTTTTAAAGAAAGAAAAATATACATAACACAGTGATAGAATTTAAGGGCACAAACAGCTGGGCTCTTAAAGTCTGGTTTAACATGACAACAACCCTGGAGTACAGTATAGCGGGATAGTCATGGACAGCACAAAACAGAATTTCAATGAGCTGATGTAGCGTAATTATTCAATAAATACTGTCTTAATTTGCATTTGAAGGATGATAGTGATAAACAACCTTTGAGTTCAGGGGGGAGATCGTTCCAATATTTCGGTCCCGCATACATAATTGTTTTCATCGCGAAAATTGTGCGAGTACGTGGCGGTGATAAGCGTCCCGTTGGCGGGTGGGATAATTGTGAACTGAGTAGTTTCTTTTGAACATGTGAAGAAAAACATCAGGAAGATCATTCGTGGAGTATTTATACATGAAAATACCTAGGTTGTAATCAAACAAATCAATCAATTTCAAAATTTTGTTCTTGTGAAAAAAAAAATCATTTGTACGAGATAAATATCCGGCGTTATTGATAATTCTGATGGCGCGTTTTTGAAGAAGGAAAAGCGAATCAAGCAAAAATCTGGACGAATTACCCCATGCTAGAATTCCATAGTTGAGGTAAGGGGAAATCATCGTTGAATATATAATTTGTAATATATATATGGGGAAATTATATTTCAGTTTGTTTAAAATTCCAATGTTTCTGGACAAAATTTTACTTAAATAGTTAATATGGGTTTTCCAGGATAGATCACTATCAATGTTAAGTCCTACAAACTTGATACTATCTACCTGGTTTAAATTGATACCATTGATCTTAACATAATCAGAAACAGAGTTCAGAGAATTGCTGAACAGCATATAATGCGTCTTATCAATATTTAGTGACAACTTATTTGCGTGAATCCAGGACTGAACAAGTTTCAGTTCATTGTTTAACATAATATGTATAAGCGTGTTTGAGTTACGATGTGAAAGAAATAAATTTGTGTCATCAGCAAAGCATATGAAAGAAAGAATCTGGGACGAATTTTGGAGGTCGTTTATGTACAAGATAAATAATAACAGGCCAAGTAGGGAACCCTGAGGGACACCACAAGAAGTTGTTTTCAAGAGAGACTCATATCCATTTGAATAAACATATTGCTTTCTATTTAGTAAGGTAGTCTTTAAACCAATCTAGAGCTGTCCCACGAATGCCGTAATGGCTTAACTTATAAAGCAAAATATCATGGTCTATCGTATCAAACGCTTTCGAGAAGTCGAGAAAAACACCGATAGTATGGGAAGCGTCGTCTAAAGCATGTGCTACTTTATCAATGAAAGCTAATAAAGCGTGGGTTGTGCTATGCTGTTTTCTGAAACCAAACTGAAAATTCGAAAGAATATTGCAGTTGATAAGGAATCTAAGAGTTCGTTTGTGAACAAGCTTTTCTGAGATTTTTGAAATTGAAGTTAAAAGAGATATTGGACGATAATTGCTTACCGATTCTTCAGCACCCTTTTTGAATATGGGAACGACTCTAGCAATTTTCATCTTTTCAGGGACTTTTCCAGTCGACAAAGATTGATTGAAAATATAAGTAAGGGGAGTAATTATTTCAGTTATTACGTTTTTTAAAAGAAAAACTGAAATTCCGTCATCACCTGTACTTTTCTTGTTATTTAGTTTGCGAACAATTTCTTTAATTTCTTCCTCGACAATGGGAACAAAAAACAAAGTGTGTGCATTCCTATCCCTTAGAAACGAATGAAAAGGTGTCCCGGAGCGAGGTATATTCTTGGCAAGATCTGGCCCAAGGTTAACGAAGAAGTCATTGAATGCATCTGCCATCTCCTCTGGATTGTCTATTAGGCGACCCTCTTTCAGAATACGATTTGGGGAATTCGCCTTAGTGCTTGATTTTAAAGCTGTGTTGATCACCTTCCACGTAATCTTTATATCACATTTGCATCTATCGAACTGTCGGTAAAAATATGTTGCTTAGCTAAGCGTAACGTAGAGGTCAGCGTATTTCGATAACAAACATAACGAGATTTAGTTGAAACATTTGGGGATTTACGGTATCTACAAAATAATCTGTTTTTCTTATTAATAGATCTAAGAAGAGATTTCGTAATCCAAGGCTGTCTTGGTATTCTTTTATAATTGGATTTAGATCGTTTTAACAAAGGTATATGATTATCACAAGTTTCTATCAAAATTTTCATAAAAACCTCAAAAGATGAGTTTACATTTCCTGCGTTGTAGACAGGAGACCAGTCAACGGTCCCAAATCCCTCCCTGAGCCTATTTAGATTGCGTTCAGACATGTCACGAATACCATGGTTAGATGTAGAAGTTTTTCTTGTTGTAAACTGAGGTACAAGGGTATAAATCGGGAAGTGATCAGAAATGTCAGAGACTACAATACCAGATGTGACATCAAGAGATAAATTATCAACAAATATATTATCGATAAGAGTTGAAGTGACATCGGAAATTCGAGTAGGTTTTCTTATAGAAGGAATGAAGGATTTGGACAACATAAGGTTGAGGAAATCTTGACTGACTGTAGTATCATTATAACTAAGGAGATTTATATTAAAGTCTCCCATAATAATGCATGTCTTGTTATCAAAATATTTATCAGAGGGGAGATCATGAAGCAACCCAATAAACTCAGTAGGGTTAGAATGCGGGGGTATATGCACACACTGTTTCATGTCGGTGTATATGAAATTGTTGCGCATTAGTATGTGTATTGTCGTGAAGAAAGCTTAACACTAGTGCATTATTATGACTGAATATGAAATTTTTGCGCACTAGTATGTGTATTGTCGTGAAGAAAGCTTAACACTAGTGCATTATTATGACTGAATAAGGGATGGATAAATAAATCGAATAAAATGTGAGTATTTTAACCCAGAGATGCTACCCGCCACGTTTGGTGAAAATCTGTCATACGGTTTTCGGAAAAAAGCTGAAATGTGAAAGTTTTGCCCCCTCCCGTGCAGGCCACCCCCTCATCTGCCATATGCAAACTTGAAACTACATCCATAAATGTACTTACTAATATAGCACTGCATTGTATCTTTCACTTCTTGTTCTAGAAAATCTATATTTTCTTTAAATAATTCCTTATGATTATTTAGACCTTGACAAATGGGTTGTAAGTTGGCTTGAGTGGGATTAAATGTTTTACCCCTCATGCCAGGACAAATAACTTTAACGATGCTAAATTAACAATGTATCATTAATATTACATACATAACAACAAAACAATCAAATCAAATTTCAATGAGTCAACTGCATTGCCATTTTGTACTGATTATCTAAAACCCAAATATAGTTCCCATATGCTTGTAGAACTGTCGACTTTTGCTCCAAAATGTACATAATATGTATAAGAGATATGTGACATAACGTTTTGATAACACGATTTCAGTTGGGCAACGTCGAAAATGCGAAACACCAGCCAAAAATGTTCGCCGGAAGTCCACAATCTCAGAGCTTAATACCCGATCGTAGTAAGTAGGTATTTTTTTATATAATCTTCTGCGCTGAATCGCATGCAGCTCTATGGAAAACGAATGCAAGGGGACGATCGATCATCACTTACTAAACGTTAAAATTGATTCATTTTCGAGTGTTTGTCAAAGCGCAAAGAATTATGTGGATTAGGCGTTTGATTTTGGGGCATAGTACGAAGTGGAGGTTATGTTTTACTTTTTTTTTTCATTTAATCGGTTGGAGGTATTCTTATTCTATATACTATAACTTTCTCACTTCTCTTCTTTTCCCAAGCAATCTGCCTAGTTTTAAAGATTTGTAATTAAATATTTTTTTTTTCATGATGGTGCTGCAAACTACAAGCTCTGCTTTAAAGCGGTCCCCTCCATTTCCAACAACGTTCTTACGGTATTTGTCATGGAATTTACAAAATGTATCTCAGTTAGCAGGTTGTTTGTTTTTCATGACATTGTTGTGTTATAATGTGTATTCTATGTTATAATAATATTTGTTAGAAATGAAATAAACGAAATGAAATGTAAGATAACTTATTTCTGTTTGGTTTCACAGGAGACAAAGTACGTTTTGTCACTCTGAGGTTGAGACCTATGAACATTTGTTTTTGATTGCGAACAAGTTATCATGTTTCGAAACTGCAACAATTGTAATCCACCGAAAAAGTTATACCAATAAAAACACATTTTAGCCCATGTTCCTTTCGTTGCACCTATAGTGCGACCAAGCCATCTCAATCGGAAACTGAGTTTTTGCTTAAAAAGATCGATCATATTAACGCCTCCTTTTTCAAACTCTTTAATCATAATAGTTCGTTTCACTTTTTCAGTTTTTGCTTGCCAAATAAAAATATATAACAGATTATTCAGTCGTTTCAATATTTTCTCAGGAATTGTGTCAACCATAAGTATATGAACTATTTGACTTAAAGCTAAGGTTTTGACAATAATCAATCTACCAAAAAGCGTAAGTTTTCTTTTTCTCCAATTATCCAAAAGTCTTTGCAATTTCGTAAGTTTGTTTTCCCAATTCAATGCTCGTGCTTTATTCATATCAGGTGAAACATAAAACCCTAAGTACTTTGTGGGTGTGTCTGTCCACACTAAATCAAGATCATCGAGTGACCATTTTGACTTGGCAGCTCCCAGCCACAGAACAGATGTTTTACTCTTATTCAGTTTTGGTCCTGCTACATTTCCAAATAATTCCAACTCTTCACTTACTTTTTCTAATGATTGTTTATCTGAAACAAAAAATAAAGTGTCGTCTGCATATTGTAGTAATTTTACTTCAAAATTTTCCTCCATTTGTAAAACAGAAATACCATTTATACACTTGTTATTTCTTATTCGGGTCGACATAAATTCTGCAGCAAGCACAAAGAGTAAAGCTGAAAGTGGACATCCTTTATATATAAAGTTGATTTTAAGATAACAGGAATGCATCTGTTAAAAGCTCATAAAGAGACTGAATTAGCTTTGTTTTTGACAATTGCCTTTTGGTGTATTTATGAATATATACTGTTAAGAAATAAAACCGGAAAAGAACGTCGTGAAACTAATTTGCAACATTTGTTTGGAAGAGAAATTTGTAAAAGAATAGAGGAAGATCTGAATAGTAAGAAAACATATTATAATTTACCAAAGCAAATGAAGTATATTGTGTAAATAGTTTGTGGTTTCCTTTGATCTCAGGAACCCCTTTTGAAGCTCATTGTATTTTTTTCTCATTTTTTGTATAATGTGATATAAAATGTTGAATTATGGAGGCAATAAATACCCTGTTGGGGTAAAAAAAAAAAAAAAATGTTTCGAAACTGCAGTCTAGGTTTTGTTTTAATCCAGAAACAAAATTTCGATTTGCAATATGTTTTTATTTAGGTATCAAAATACAGGATATTGGAATAGGGCAAATCATAAACCATTTGATGTTATCGATAAAATGGATGTTATTTGATTTTTTGAAGAAAAAAGAACAGGCCCCAATTGATAAAGGAAATACAGGAAGGAATGCTGTACAGTCGAGAAGAGGAAAGAAATTAGCAATGAAAACGGCTTTGCACAGCAGGAAATGGAACTAAATTTCAATGAATATGTGTGTGCGTGTGCGTGTGTGTATGTAACTAAAGTGTTATCAAATGGAATTAAAGACGTGTTAGGAGAAATTATATATTTTGAACAAGTTGGGTATATTAAGAATAGGAATATAGGAGAGGCGGTAAGATTGGAAGATGTATGTTATTTCATTCTTTGCATAACACATGAAGGTTTTTTTTTTGGTCACAGTGCATCTTGAAAACGCACTTCATTCGGTTGCTCATGAATTTTTATTTTAGATTTACATAGCTTTGGATTTGGCAATTCGTTTTGCTCTTGGGTAATAATGTGCATTACAAAGATACTAGCAGTTGTGTCATGAGTGGAGGGCACTCTACTGGTTATTTAAAGATTAAGAGAGGGGTTAGTCAGGGTGATCCCCTATCTCCGTATTTGTATTTATCAGTTATTTTAACACTGGCACAAATAGTGAGGAAAGATAATACTGTTAAAGGAATAATTTTGGGGAAGATGACATAAAGCAAATTTCATATGCGGATGATATTTCGTTGTTTATAAAGGACACGAAATCTGTAAACAGGCTTCAATATATTTTTGATGAATTTGGGAAAATAAGCGGTTTTTTAACAGTAAATAAAGGAAAAAACAACCTTTTTTGTGGATGGGTAAGGACACAGAGAAACCTGTATTATCTGTATCTGAAAAAAAATGTTGATGATGTTAGAAAATGGGGGTTTATTTTTCACGAGAAGTGGGGGAATGTGATAAATTTAAAGAAATATTTACAAAGTAGAATAAAAAAGTTACTAAGAATGTGGAAACAGCGTGATTTAACACTCACGGGTGAAATTCATTTGTTAAAAACTTAAATCATGTTTCATCACTCATAGTGGTTCGCCAATGGATTTTTGTCTGAATTGGATAAGATGAGTTTTTTTTTTTTGCGGAATGGTAAAGACCATGTAAAAAGGAATATTATGTACAAAGATTATGTTAATGGGGGACTGCGAACGACAAATTTCAAGCTGTTTGTCAAAACGCAACATATTATGTGGTTGAAACGTTTATTGTATCGTGAGAAGAAATCTGGATGGAAAATGTATTTTGATTTTAGGTTTTCGATCAGTAGGAGGACAGTTTTTATTTCTATGTGATTATGAGAGGTCTAGATTGACACTGACAGATCCAGTCCCACTTTCTTATATAGAAATGGTTAAGGAGTGGCAGGAAATGGATAAATGTAGGAATTTTGAGAATGAAGTTATGAACCCAGTGATATTCAATGATAGAAATATTTATTGAATTCAAAGGGAAGAGTATGTTTTATTCTTTTTTATGAAAAGGGTATTTAAAATGTACACCATATTTTACAAAGAGGTTTTATTAAAAACTTTCTGCATTTTCAAAATGTAGGTATTATGGAAAATGGTGTACTTAAGATAAATTATATATATATATATATATACATATATATATATAAATATATATATATATATATACATATATATATATAAATAAATATATATATATATTGTTTTCCAGAAAGTTGGAAAGAGCCCACAGGTAGAGTAAGGTTTCAGCAAATTGATGTATTAAGTTATGATATAAAGGGGAAGATTTCTGGCAGGCAAAATATTAAATTTTCAAAATGTTAAGTCAAAAATATTGTATGAGTATTTTGTTACAGATTTACAAGAACTTTATACTTTGGAAATAAAACATGGTGAAATGAAGTATAACTTCATTGATAAGAAAATTAGAATATTATTCATTAGACCTAGAAATACGACTTTACTTAGTCAGCACAGGCAATTTCAGTTTGAGTTGTTACACGGGGTGATTTACACCAGGGATCATTAATTTTGTTCAAGTTCGGTCTTGTGAATGATAATCTTTGTTCTTATTGTCAATTGGAAAGGAAAACTTATTCACATATCTTTTATAATTGTGTTAAAGTAAAGCGGATATGGCAATTTCTTATTGAGTACTATGATATAGATGAGTTAGAGGCTATCGAATGGAGATATAGTTTCTTGGGCTAATGTGGTAATTCAAATCAAATTGAATGTGTGAATGCTTGATAATTTTGATAAAAGTTGTAATATTCCTGTCAAGAGAAGAAAATAAGTTACCCAAGAGGGAAAAAATAAAGAAAATTATTTTGGATTTTATAGAGGAAGAAAAGAAATTGCGGTAAAAGCAGGTAAACTTGGGTTTTATTTGCAAAAAATGGGAGCAGTTGAAGAGTTTGTAGGGATTGATTTTCAATGATTTCTCCACACTCTTGGCAGGGATAGGTGTCCTGATTAATGTATGAATTATATATTTCAATTATGTCATTTTTAATATATCTTCTCCCACGTCAGACGTATGGTCAGTCACTAATTCGGAATCAGCACGAATCAAGCAGAATTAGCCGGAATAAAGGATTTTCAAAATTCCCGCCACATTCGGGAGAAAAATTCAAATTCTCACAGCTTGGTAGTAATGCTTGGTTCGAATACTTGGAATGCACTTCGAGCCCTTCCCGAATCATTCTTGCACATTCCGAATGAATAAGCTCTCGTATGCTGCTCGAACGTAGTTGGAACGCTGTTGGAATATTCAGAATCCTGTTAGAATGCCGTCAGATTTTTTTTTTTTCTAAATTTTAGAAAGCACTTCGAATGCCGCATGAGCGCGTTTCGATTGCTGATGGTCGGAAGGCGGCTCGAATGCAGTACTCATTTCGAATGCGGTCAGAAGGTTCCTGAAATGGCTACCAAATAAACTTTGAATGTTTACAAATTCAAACAGAATTAAGCGCGAAAACTTAGAATACACTTAGAATGTACTTAAGATGCAACACGAATGTCCCGTGTGTGTCAAGAATGCCGCCGGAATGGTCTCCGATAGCGTATAAAAATAATGGTGATGGATCTTGTATTTTCACCAGTCTCAACCCGAAGAGAAGTTGCTATAATAGGCCAATTACCCCCAGGGCAATTACCCCAGACCCTTCCCGTGACCCTAATCTTAATCCTAATCCTGAACCAAATCCTTACCCTAACCCAAACTTTAACTCTAACCCTTCCACTAACCAGTATTTAACTGGGGGTAATTGTGTGAGCATTTGAGCATTTGAGATATTCTGGCAGGATTTGAGGTGCAACACCTTTTTGTTTTTTCCTCGAATGACGTCAGGTTATTTCAAATGCTGTTAGAATGCCGTAGGAATATTTAGAATGCAATCAGATTCCAATTAGAATACCCTTCGAATGCTCCTCGAATGTTTTAAGCATGAGTAAAACATTCGGGACGGCCACCTTGGAATGGACCCGAATGTTTGGAATGCACTCAGAATGTCGTCAGAATTTTTAGAATGCACTTCGAATATGCAGGAATGCAGGAAGAATTTTTATTCCAACGGCATTCCGGCTCATTCCACCTCTCGTGTGACGGGGGTATAGGAATTGGTATTTATCAGCATTATGGTGGTCACATTTTTTTTTTCTCTCTTCTTTCCCACATCAGACGTTTGGTCAGTTTTGTTTTTTGGTGTGTGTCAACAACGGCGTAGCCAGGATTTTATCTTAGGGGGGGGGGGGGGAGCGGCCGGTTAGTCTGCGAGGGAGCGAAGCGAGCGAGGGGGGGGGGAGGGTGTGGGAGGGGGTGTCCCCCCTCCCACGGTAAGAACTTTTTGCATTTTGATGTTGTAAATGGTGCAATTTGATGCATGTTTTTGCGCGTTTTATCGACGTGAAACACTCCCACTTGTTTATGGTAGCAGTTTATTTTGATGTAGATTATTATTGAACAATTTGCCTATAAAATGGTATAATTTAGATACACTTCTTGTATTAATTCTTTTCACTGAATATCATGAACGCGACTGAACCCGAGCGAGCGGAGCGAGCGAGGGGGTAGGGGAGGGAGTGGGAGGGGGTGTCCCCCCTCCCACGGTAAGAACTTTTTGCATTTTGATGTTGCAAATGGTGCAATTTGATGCATGTTTTTGCGCGTTTTATCGACGTGACAGTCCCACTTGTTTAAGGTATATATAGCAGTATATTTTAGTGTAGATTATTATTGAAGAATTTGCCTATAAAATGGTGTAATTTAAACACACTTCTTGTATTAATTCTTTTCACTGAATATCATGAACGCGACTGAACCCGAGCAAGTGGAGCGAGCGAGGGGGGAGGGGAGGGTGCATTTTGACGTTGCAAATGGTGCAATTTGATGCATGTTTTTGCGTGTTTTAACGAGTTGAAACAGTCCCACTTGTTTATGGTTGCAGTATATTTTAGTGTAGATTATTATTGAACAATTTGCCTATAAAATGGTATAATTTAAATACACTAGTCTTCTTGTATTAATTCTTACACTGAATATCATGAACGCTGTCTGTTCAGCAATCAAGCAGAAAAAGCATGCACACGAGGGTGTAGATAGGGGCATATCCCCTGCCACACGAAGGTGATTTTGCGTTTTCAGACCTGAAATTCAGCGATCTTGTGCAAAGTTTTGGTGCAATACTTTTTCATCGAAGTGTTAAAATCACGGAATTTAGCTCTTATTCCGAATGTGCACCATCTGTGTGTATGTATAAAGTCTAGTAAGGTAGAGCTTAGGGAAAGGAGGATTCCCCCTCCCGCACGCGGAGCTTTTGCGTTTTTAGAATTGAAATAAAGCGATCTGGGTATAGCCACAGTCTACTTCTATGCATGGCGGGGGGGGGGGGGGCGAGCAGGGAGAAGGCGTTGGCGAGTGTTATCTCCACCCTTCCCTTCCGATGGAGCTTTTGCCTTTTTAAGGTTGAAATTGAGATATCTATCGTATACACATAATATGGAATCAACATTTGGGAAATCACAAAAAAAAAGAAAAAAAAAGAATGGGGGGGGGAGGGAGGAAAGGGTCCATTAAAAGGGGAAATTCCCCTTATACATGAGGGAACCTTGAGTTTTCGGAATATTAGTGATAAGTCTTGTGCACTCAGAATTATTCAAAATATTTTGTAAATCTAAAAAGTGTACTTAGCTAGGGAAAGAGGTACAGAGTGGGAGGGTTTGGGAGGGGGACACCCCTCCCAAACACGAGAGATTTTGCATATTTTGAATTGAAATTCAACGATCTGGAGCACACTTTGAGTGAAATATAAAAAAAAAATATCTTATTATTTTGATGAAAGGTTGAAAAGGAGACCCGCTTCATGTGCATACAGTATACACGCATTTTTTTTTCCGCCTCCCAAATCCCCGGTCCAAATCTTAGGGGGGGGGGGGGGGCGACCGCCCCCATCGCCCCCCCCCCCCCCCCTGGCTACGCCAGTGGTGTCAATACAGGACACGAGTAAGCATGATAAGGCATGTATGCAGTGTGATTTGGTGTGTGAGTGTTTGTGGGTGTAGGTGTGCATGTGTGGGTATGTTTTGTTGTTGCTGTTGTTGATGATGATGATGTTTTGTGTTTCCATGGGTGTGTGTTGAGGGAAAGTTTTCGGGGGGGGGGGGGCATGCCTGTGTAGAGAAGTGGGGATGGTTGGGGTTTAAATAGGTAGGTGTGAAAAGTAGAGTAATCGTGTGCAAGTTAAGAGGGTTAAGGAGAAATACGGTTTGTTTTGATGATATGCACAATGGTTATTTTTTTTTACAGGGGGGTAGGTTGACAAGTTAAAAATTATGAATTTCGTTTAGTTGAATTAATCATGATTTCTTTTTTCAGTTTACTACAAGTTTTGGGAAATGCTGTATTCTCAAGGGAGTGTAAGAGAGTTTATGTAATAAATGAAACGGATATTGGTTACTTTGATCATGTCGATAAAGATAGTTACGCTGAATTTGATATAATTTTTGTATGCTCTTGGTGTGCTCTGCAAAGAAAAAAGAAGGGTATGATTGTTTTTATGTGTGTGTGTGTGTGTGTGTGTCTAACGAGGCAATTATGGATTGGCTTGATAAGTTGATCAAGATAATCCTTTTTCTGAGAGTCATGCAGAATTTCACTTCATTTCTTTTACATAAACATGGCATGATTTGAACCGAAAAAACATAATAATGATATTGTCCTGTTTATGATGGGAAAAAATGATTTAGCAGCACAAGAGAGAAGAATACAGCTGCTAATTTTTATGATTTTTTTTTTCAAATTAATTTTGTTGTTCACATAGACCTAAAATTGAATAGAATTCAAATAAATATCAGAAAAAAGTGTGTCTGTATACGTGTGTTTGTATGGTTGATGGCAACAATGACCTCCTCATTGGTGGAGCAGTATTGTCCAATCAAATCCTTTTTGAGATTCGGGAAGAGGTGGAAGTTCGACGTGGCTAGGTCTGATGAGTATGGTGGGCACTTGGTGTCGAACAACTTAGAAGCCATCACTACCACTGATAACTGCACTTGAGCATTGTACTGACGAAACAAGATCCATTTTTGTTCTGTGGTCATTCTTCGCCTCTTTCCTTGCTTTTTTCCCGTTAGAGCTTCAGGAGGTTAGAGTAGTATTGTCCACTGATAGTACCCTTCTTCTGGAAGTAGTCTACCATGCTATGACCGAGAAATTTTGTGGGTAGGGTAAAGATACATGTATGTGAAAGATTTAAAGGACCAAATTTGGTCTTCGTATCTTAATCCTTTCCATGTTAGGCTCAAAACCTTTCAGTCACCCCTCGTGTATGTATATGTAAATATGCCTTTTGTTTAACCCCTTATCAATAATTGATTCCATAATTGATGATAAATGCTATGACGAATGCATAACGCAATCAATACGTATTATATTTTGTAATTAATAATAATTAGGTCATGACGCAATGACAGTCACATAATGTATTTTGTAAAATGCTGATTTAATGTATAATGTTTGAAATGTCATGCATATAGCAAACTATAATGGAATGTTCAATTTGTATTCGATTACGGATGATGGAATCGAAAGAAGATATTCTTTTTTGAAAAAAAAAAGTGCCATCTAGTCCCACGATGCTGAACGGGTAGGGCTCTTCTGGAATAACAAAATGTCTTGTGCCTACTAAGATCAAAATTCTGCTACACTTTTGATCTTAAAATACTCCAAAACAACTTCTCTTCATGGAAAATCGCTTCAGCCAGGTAAGATTCTTGGTAGACCTTTCGATGTAAATTGAAATGGTGGAAGATGAATTGTGAGTCCTTCTAAGAACTCTGTTTTAGATTAAATGCAACCAATAATAACAATAATAATAATGAATTCTGCTTATATAGCGCATGTTACACTGAAGTACACCAAAGCAAATTCTCTCTGTGTTGACAGGTCATGGGCCTTTTTCGCACGTGTTTGATAGCCTGTTTATCCCCAAAGTCAGACCAGGTATCAAATTGAAGGTAAGCCATATATCTTAGTTTTGTTTTCTTCGAGTCTGCTCGGTGTTATTTATTGAAATTCACTTTTCTCTCTTTGTAGAGAGCATTGGATCTTTTGAGGGGAGTGAATAACAGCTAAATTTTCCTTGATGCATAAAAAATCATTCTTGAGTAAAAGCATATTTTCTTTGTATAACTGCAAACATGTCTGTTTTTTACAGGAGTATTTACACCTTCTGTTTTTCGGTCTTTCTTCAAATATACTTTAACCCTTTGTGCGATTTGCGTGCCAATTGGCGCAGAACCATCATACTGTGAACCTTGTCAAACGTCCCTGGCACAAAAAGGGGAAAAAAAAAAACTTACAGTGGTCAAGGGGATTTTGCCACAATAAAGTATAGTTTGCAATTGGTGTGGCTATGATAGTCTACAAAAGACTAGCTAAAATATATGCTAAAGACTCTATAGTCTGATAATTTGACTCATTTAGGTACTACGGCACTTGGTTGTTTCCTCGTCCCCGTTTCATTTTTGCTCTTTTAACCCCCCGAAATATCTTGCGGTGTAATATGAGGTTATGAGGGAGAGAGGTTTACGGTAACACCATGTGTAGGCTACGTAGTAATTGCAGGGACCGTTGCTCGGCAGAAGAAAAGCCTAGAAAGAGGAGGGTTGAAGAGGGAAACAACATAGGGAGAGAGTACGGAAGGTAAATAGTTACAATTCTCGGTATCGCCAATTTGACCTGGGTGCCGCGCGCGCGTATTTTTTTTTTTCTTTTTTTTTAGTTGTTCCGTCATTCCGCTGACAAATGAAAGAAAACGGTCTCCGGCAAAGACTAGTTACCGGTACCCATAACTAAAACTCCAACCTCACTCACATTGTGATTGGGCACATTCTGCAACCATGCATTGTCTAATTAAGGCGAGATTTTGTTTGTACACAACCAAAGAAAACTATTTACCTTGCGTGAGCTTTCGCCTACTGTCTATAGACTTCATCACACTGGGGTTGACTCGCCGTAGATGGGGTGTAGGCAGTCTTACAGTCCGAGAGAATGGGAATGTACGCTGAAGATAATTTGTTATTGCCCTTCAACACGATTCATCATGTGTTCCCTCCCCCGTTGTATGTGGATAGCCTCTTTTATCCAACGTGTGAATTTGTTGCTCTCTTTGGACACAATCTTGCTCTTTTTCCAGTCAATGATGTGGTTTTCCTGAGCCACGTGATCACTTATGGCTGACTTTTTAGGAGTAAGATCTGCCTCCTTCTTTTTAGCCGATGTGAAATGTGTCTTCCCCAGTGACTCTGCCTATTTTTGATGTTCTGACTTCCTGACTCCGAATTTCCTGCCCGTCTCCCATATGTAAAACTTGTCACAATCCTTACAAGGTATTTCGTACACTATTCCTGTCGAGTCCTCATGTGATCTTTTGTCCTTGGGGTGAACCATCAGTCCTCGTAGTTTGGTGAGGGGGCGCATGGTGGTAGCAACATTTTATTTGGTGAAGATCCTTTGGAGTGCCTCAGACGTGCCCTTTACATAAGGGATCGTGACCATGCATTTCTTCTTGGTGTTCTGGCTAGACTTGGGTTTGTCCTTGGGCAGTTGGGTCATCTGTCGGTTGACCTGTCTAAACGACCAGTCAGGGTATCCACATAATGTGAGGGAGGACTTGATATGTTCTTCTTCAGTCTGTACATCCTCTGCGTCTGTGGTGATACCATGGGCCCTATCCATAAGTGTTGTGTAAACGCCAAGCTTATGATGAAGAGGGTGGTGTGAAGAAAAGTTGAGATATTGGCCTGTGTGTGCTTTCTTCCTGTAGACAACTAACTTGACCTTTAACATCTGCTTAGTTAAGATGGTCCTTGAATTGGTCTACACAATTCTCCTTCACAACAGCCAGTATGTCATCGACATATCGTTTCCAGAGTCTGGGTTTGATAGCAGTGGGTGCTGTGGAAAGGACTGTCTGTTCTAGATCTTCCATAAACAAGTTGCCCACAATAGGGGAGACAGGACTGCCCATCGCTGCACCAAACTTCTGGCGGTAGACCTGGCCACTGAATTGGAAATAGGTGGTAGTAAGGATGAAACTCAACAGCTCGATGATGTTGTCTGGAGTCAGGTTGGTTCTTTCCTTCAAACTGCTATCTTTAAGAAGACGATCTTTGACAATGTCCAAGGATTGATCGATGGGAGTATTGGTGAAAAGGCTGACCACATCAAAAGACACCAGTGACTCTCCTTGTTCAAAGATCAACTCACTGATTTCCTCAGCGAATTCTTTGGAATTCTGGACATGATGGTCCGTCTTTACAACCAAGGGAGCAAAATGGTTGGCCAGCGCCCTTGATGTGTTGTAACCAATTGAACCTATGTAGTAAAAATAGGGCGGAGAGGGTAGCCTTCCTTGTGGGTCTTGGGTGTGCAATACAGACGTGGGGTGTTTTCTTCCGTGGGGTACAGGTATTCATACTGTCTTGATGAAATCTTCTCTTCTTTCCTTAATGATTTCAGGATGGAGACAAAATTCCTTTTGTACTTATAGGTGTTGGGTCTGACGTTTCTCGTAAGTTTTCTGATCTTCTAACATATGACTGACCTTCTCCTTGTAATCCTCTACGTTAAGTAATACTGTAGCCTTCCCCTTATCCGCCGGAAAGATAACGATATCTTTGTTACAAGACAAGTCCTTCAAAGCTTGTCTTTCTTAACTGGTGATGTTGGACTTTGGAGGGTTGGCATTTTTAAGGATCCCAACCACATCGTTACGAAGGAGGCTGGCTTGAGTCTGGTTCAAACCTTTTGTTGCTAACTCTGAAGCAACAACAAACTCTTCAACAGGGAGTTTGTTGGGAGCAACGGCAAAATTCAAACCCTTCCCCAACAGGGATGTTTCACTCGAGGAAAGCTAGCGTTTAGAAACGTTGATGGCCCACCCTGATAAGTCGATCTCCTGCTTAGACTGGCGCCGATGGTTGTCAATCAGGCGCTGTAACTTGTAATGTTGTCTCGCTTTGGACTGGGTAAATTCCTTCTCCCGTGACTTCTCCACAAAAGCATGTTTCTTGTTGAACAAATCCTCCGGTACATTTCCATTCTCTCGGACTGTAAGAATGCCTATACCCCATCTACGGCGAGTCAACGCCAGTCTGATGAAACCTACAGACAGTAGGCGAAAGCTCACGCAAGGTAGATAGTTTTCTTTGGTTATGTACAAACGAAATCTCACCTTAATTTCGAGAATTAACAATCAGATGAACCTATTTCAAGAACCATGCATTGTCATTTGTAGTCGGTAACTGTGTGTGTGTTTGTGTTTGTATTTGATGTAAAATTATATAAGGTATAGGGCTGGGGCATGTTGGCATATTCATCTTGTTACTGATTGTTGAAAATGATCATTCTCCCCCTACCCCATCCCCCAAAAACGTATAGAATAAAAACATTAAGAAACATAGGTTTTCCCGGCCAATTTCGCACTTTTGTCAGTCCATTTGATTGAAGGTTCATTCAATTTTAATAGCAAAACCCTTTGTTATTGCACAGTCTGTCTTTCAAAATTGCAACTTTTGCGTTCTATATAGCATTTCGATCAGTGAAATTTGCACATATGGCTTTCGAATTTGTAAAAAGGATTATTAAAGATGTTAAATTGGATTCCAAAAAATGAATTCGAATGAACGAGCGCAGCATATACGTGATCACGTGACTATATCATTCTAAATTGAATGAACGAATTCCAATTGAAAACGTGTTTAAAAGAATGAAGTTAAAGGTAATTTGAATGCAGCTCCAAAATGAATTTGAATGAAGAGATCATGAAATTAATTTGCCGAACATGTCATCTACGCGAGATTTTGCTAAATTGAATGCAGCAACAAGGAACTGGACTGACAGAAGTGCTTGATTGGCCGGGAAAACCTATATTTTAATGATTTGAAATTAAAATATATAAATACATACTTTACGTATACATACATAACGTATAAATAGATTAACAACTAAATTGATAATACGTGGGTACATATAACTCATCAGATATTGATAAGCTTTGCCACAACCAAAAAGGAGAAAATGTTTCTATAACAATATGATGATGTTGATGATAAGGATAGAAATATCATGGATGCAATAGCAATAGTATATAATTACAGCGATCACTACCATTATTTTATTATCCTTATCATAAAGAATAACAGTAATGAAAATAAAAAGAATGTAGATGTAAACCAAATACAAACAATAGATGTTCCCTCCCCCCCCCCCGTAGCGCAGCATATTCTTGGGAAAGTGGGCCAAATAGGATCGTGTATTCCGTAGTTACTCCAAACCCTCCTCCCCCCCCCCAACACACACACACACACACACACGCACACACACACCATAACGCCCGTGGCTCATCATAAAAATGACAGAGCAAACAGGTTCAATTTTCAGGTAACGGAACTATGGTTCGTAGAAATCATGGTGTAACTCTCGCACGAGCAAGAGCCTAAAGTTTACTAGTCTTTCTAATTCAGCCTTTTTTCTGCCTTTTTAACAAAAATAACGGAACAACGGTGTAAAAAAATACGGTCATGCCGCGTGCGCCCGCTTTTTTCCCTTACCAAGTGAATTATTATGTCATGAATATTCATTATGCAAAGGAGGAAAGTATCAGATATTTTCTTCCGTATCATATTGTGTATGATGTGTCCTCATAGAAATATTGTGGTTTGTGTGTGTGTGTGTGTGGTTGTGCGCGCGCGCGTGCGTATGTACGTGAACAATTCGTCTGTGAAGTGAAAAATATTGGAAAAAATAGTTAAAAGCCTCTGGTGTTAATATCAATATTAATCCTGTATTTGTAGATAATGGCCGGAGGACGTTATATTTTTCTTAAAGGGAATATATTGATTCTCAGTTGTTATAAGTTAATGTGTCTTTTCCAACAAGAGATTTAAATTAATTTTTGAAAAAGTTAGACGCATGTATTACTGGGCTTTATACTCTCATATTATTTTCTTGTTTTTTTAATTTTAAATGATTTTTTTTTTTATTATGCAGGGGGAAACACACCCTCGAAGACTAAGTTTATTAATTTCAAGTTTGCATTTTTTAAAGAAATATGATTTATTGGATATTTGGAGGAGGAGAAGAAACCGGGACAGAAAACAATATACTTTCAAGCTAAAGAACCCGTTAGTAGAAACCAGTTTAGAATATTCGTTTGCATCAGACCATTTAGAGAGATTAGTGAGAACTTGTGAAATTTTGACATCAATCATTCCAGATCATTTGGGCATTTGCTTAGAAATACGATTTGTAGAAAATGTGAACAATACCGTGGTAAATCTTATTGCAAAATACAAAAAAAAAGTTTTTGTTTGGATAACGAGTTGTAATATATCTGGAATAATAATACTGAAAAGGAAATCTTATTAGGAGAGATTGGGAAGGAGAATTTGATGATAAATTAGTATTTATAGATTTTCTAAAGATGAAAATGAGTCAGTATGTTAGAAAATATTCTAAAGATAAAGGTAAAGGAAAAGAGAAAAACGAGGGGAAAATTAGACAAGGAATTTAAGAGATTAAGAGCAAAATTCATTGATTTGTGATACTTCTTTAGAATTGGTTAAACAAATGGAAGAAAATACACAAAAAAATAGTGATTCATGACAATTGTGATACATCGGTCAGATAGGTCAAATGCAGTTTGGTTTGAGAATGGGGAAATGAACGCAGAATATTTAGAACAATTGTTGAAATCAAATAAAAAGAAAACTGTAATAGATGAATTTGTATGACGAGAATGAATTGGTCTTTCTATATTGAACCAGAAATTATAGAGCTTAGTTTTAGTTTTATTAGTGAGGACATTGATGACTGTAGTTTTTGAAGTTTGTTCAAGGTTGATCAGGTGGTGCCCCCTTGGAGCACTGGGGAGAGGCAAATTGGGGACCAATCTTTCTAAAAACAAACATGTCTGTTTGCTTTTCACAATATTCCAAGATTATGTGAGGAAAGTGAAAAATCATGTGAGGGATAAATGACTAAAGAAGAGTGCTGCAAAGTGTTACAAAAAATTGAAAGTTAAAGGCAAAATTTACCATTTGTAGATGAACAAAAGCCCAGGATTAGTGCTTTAGAATAGTTCTAAAATTAGAGTTACGGGTAGAAACAACCAATGCAAGATTTTGATAATCCATATTAAGTATTGTTAAATGTACAAAATGTGAGCTTTAGTTATAATAAACATGTTTGAAGACTTAACCACCTACAGTTACGATTTACCCATACTGTCAAATATTCTTTTATCTTTTGGAAATGTTTGAATTCAATTTTCTTAAAGTTTTTAATGGTCTTTGATTTTTTTTTTATTCTTACCACTTATTGGTTTCTTTTCTTAATACATAGTCCTCTAGTAACACTTTACTTCATTTTAAACGCGAGAAGTTGTTCTAAATATTGTATATCTTTTTCCCCTTTTTCCATCCAGTCTGCCCTCGAAGGAACCCATATCCCTTCTATGGCAACTGATTGCAAAATTGCTCTACATCGACATAAATAAGCACTGAATTGACCACTGTTTTAGTAGTAGCCATGACATAAGAAATCATGGGCATACATATTCAAGCGGGATTCGAACCTACAACCTCCTGATCTCCGGTCAGGCGTCTGATCTACTAGACCAGCGAGCTTCCGCCCGACAGTCAGTGCTGGTTCTAATCCTTATAGCATGCAGGGGGTACTGCGTGATTATTCAAATTGAAGAAATTCTGCCGTCGAGTTGTTGTTTTCTATGTACGTCGATTGAGGGCAATTTACCAACCAGTTGCAGTGAAAAAAATAAGAACTCGACGAAAAAAAAAAATCATCAGTTTGACTAATCACTAAGTACCTGCTGCATTTTGTAAGGATTAGAACCAGCACTGGCTGTCTAGTGAATAAGACGCCTGTGAGGAGATCACGAGGTCGTAGATTCGAATCTTGCTCGAGCAGTATTCCTTGTCTTGATACCTCCTTCTTAACGCCTCTCTTTTGTTTTCAGTATCATCAACAACATTTTGAAATGGGCTAATAATACTTGCTTTTCCAATCCCTGAATTTCTTTTTCTAACATCTCAATCTCTCGCCTCCTTATCTTTACCTTACCTTTGGAAAGATTATCATAAATTTCTTCTTTTTTTTCATAAAACCGTATACCAGTGGCCTATCCCAAATTTCGGGTATCGCTTTTTTTTTTCCAGTTCTCTTATCTGTTGACTCATTATATCAACAATTCATTTATATCTAAAAAAAAATAAACTATACTTTTCATTGGTCATCTAAAAAGGTTTTCCAAAAACAAAATTGTCAACAAAATTCTTAAATCATAATGTCATGCCATCATAATCTCGCGTAATTGGTGATAGAGTATCACAAGACAGAACTAATTTTCTAAATTTGAATAAAACAAACCACGTATTCATGTCTGAACAACATGTTGTGTTACTGTGTTAGATTACATGTAAACTCTTTTTCTTTTGGTTTTTTCATCCTTCATACGTCTTCTAATTGAAGCTTACTAAAAAAAAAATCTTCAAACGTTTCATTTAATTTCTTTCTACTAAGAGTGACCACATGAAATCAAATTTACCCTACACACACACAAAAAGAAAAACCTATCACATTTGTCTCTCTATCACCCAAACACAGCACGAGCATTTGTCTGTCAAGATGTTTGACCACCTCATCAAAGAGAAAGCGAATAAAGGTGTTCTAGAAGTGTTCGAGGAGTATGGTCTTAATGAACATGAGAGATATTTCGTCAAAGAGCTGATAGGTGGACCACAAGAAGAGCAGGCAGAGGGATCACAAAGAGAGCAGCCAAAGGGACAACCAGGAGGGCAGACAGAGGGAGCACAAGGAGAAAGCAGCAAACTGGTGTGTGAAAGGGGCACGTTCAGTGGCTGGTATTTGATAGGAACTCGGGAACCCATATGACTGAAAAATATCAGAGGAAAATTCTGAAGCACATTATTTAATTTTAACCACTTCAGTAAGACATTGTTTAATTAGAAATTTATCCAAAGTAACAACTTTGACCGAAGAAAGAAATTGCTTACGACTACAAAATGTATCCGTACGTATCAAAATAACGGCTCGGTATAATAATGTCAGAGGTAAAAATGTCAGAGGTAAAAATGTCAGAAGTAAACATTTCGGAATTAAAAATGTCACAGGTAAAATATGTCAGAGGTAGTAATGTCAGAGGTAAAATTGTCAGAAGTGAAAATGTCAGAGGTAAAAATGTAAGAGGCGAAAATAGCAGAGGTAAATATGTCACGAGTAAAAATGTCTGAGGTAAAAATGTCACAGGTAAAAATGTCAGAAGTAAATATGTCAGAGGTAAAAATATCAGAAGTAAATATGTCAGAGGTAAAAATATCAGAAGTAAAAATGTCAAAAGTAATGAAAGAGGTAGAAATTTCAGAGTTAATTATGTCAGAGGTAAAAATGTGACGAGGTTTTAAATAATAACCTACCCAGAGCAAACTGTATTTATCGAATTATCAAATCCAAACTGCGGATTTGAAGAATATTTAGGGAATTATGTTTTTAAAAAATACGAGCACTCTCATTATTCTGAGTTTGTTTCCAGTGCAGTGGCGTAATCTCTCTGTTCAGAGAAATATTTAACGAGCAAAGAGCCTATAGCCTTTGGGAAATTATTGTTAATGTTATCATCATTATTATTACTATTATTATTATTATCATTATTATTATTATCATTATTATTATTATTATCATTATTGTTATTACTACTAATAAGGCGTTCCAACAATGCCGCAAACCCCTTAAACAATATAATCCTACGTTGCTATACGCCCAATGAAGTTATCACACACACACACACACACTTACGAAGCCACTTTTGGTATTAACGTTTACCTTTACTCAGATATACATACTCTTACACAAACGAATTCTGCTTACGTCCAGGCTAGTTTATAATCATTACTAGTATTGATCTTTTTCATTTTTTTGTTACTGATTAGTGTGAAGAAGTGAATGAGGCATAGTCTAAGCAAACCGTTAATTTTCCACCTGTTCTATTCTATTTTCCCAAATTCAGGTTTCGTATTTATCTCGCAAGGCTCGATCACGATATAAATGTACAAAGAAAAAACATAATGCAAACAAACAAACTACGGTAGATGTACCGGCAGACATAAGTTAGCTCTTGCAAAATATTTCATTGCAAGGTTCAAGTATCACATGGCGCAAAAACAGATATCTCGAAGTTCAATGAACACTTTGTGGTCAGTTTACAAACTTACGCCTATTAAAACTGGAAACGACCTTTAGCATTAGAATGTTCTAGTGAGAGTAAAAACTGATAGTTTGCCATGGGATTTCTCTTGTTTTGTAGCACAATTATTGGTCCTTTCCATTCAACTGCAGATGGTATCCGCGAGAAAAAAAATGCAGGAAAGTGTAGGGGAGAGACTGGGGAGAAATGCATCATCCTGAAAGATATCTTGTAACTTGTTAAAATATTTTGTCAAGCTAGGTCATGATCATAATTATGTTCTATAGATTCTGCAGTTTATAGTACAGTATTTGTGACCGTGCACCTCAAAACGAACATAAAGTCGCACACACTGATTTTGCGTGAGGACTGAAAATAAGTGAAATGGGTCAACCTAGCCGAACTTGACATTTTCATATTTTCTGAAAGAGCGGGTCTTCTTTTACATTATACTAAAATTTGGAATCATAAAACGGGCAGTTAAGTGTCTTTTTCTAGCAATTTATGTCGAACATTTTTGGTAGAATATGATTAGGTGTGTCTTTAGAATCTCTTTAGAATCCCTTTTTCATTTCTGAAAAACCTTGTCCACACTCTTCATTTTCAACTCTAATAACTTTTGAAGGGATAGTGCTACTGCTTTGAAAGTTAGTATTAATTATGGACAGAATGTGTGAATGAGGCATGCTTACTTTCAGTTTAATTTGATAATCCCTTCATTGTTGTTACTCTGGTGGTTTACTTCCTGTTTTTTGTCTCATTCATCGCACAGCCAGCACGGTTTGGTAAAGATTAAGCGCTTGAATAGACACTGTACTTCAGAGCCTCTTTTCTGAGTTCACACTTTTCCTGAGTTTGTGTTTTCTTTCCAATATTTAGATAGGCTAGGTGAGTCCATTTGATTTGAGTTCAATATACATCATTTTAAAGCTTAAAGTCTGCTCTTTCAGAATATGGTCTTAACTAAAAATTCCTGTCTGGCGACTTTCTGTTTGTTTTGAGGTGCAGGGTCACATTTAGTGTTACCCCCGATGTATATTAGACTTTTTTCGTGTAATTAATGATTTCTTTAACCCTTAATTTCGGGGGAAATGGGACACCCCGGGGAGAAATAAGGCATCAAGCGGGGAGAAATGGGACAACCATGCACAAAAGAATCCGTAAATTATCACTATCAAGTATAGACTTGAGATAAAACAAACACCTTTCAATTAGGATATAAGACAAAAAGGGAATAATTTGTACAGAGAAGGTTTTTTTTTTTTTTATAAGAGACGTATTGGGATAGAATAATACATTGTTGAAGATGCCTGTGTATTATTTCTTCTTCTTCTTCTTCTTCTTCTTCTTCTTCTTCCGTGTAGTACAGTCCACTAAATGTGTATCAGCGTACTAGTGTGTGGGCAAGTGTGGTGCAGGCATATACGGTGTCATTAAAATGTCTTCAAAGTCACGGCAGCTAAAAACACCCCTGGTTGTTAACGCAGTTGTGTGTCCTGCACCCTCTTTTTAAATAGATCTAGAGAGGTGCAGTTGACAGCATCCAGAGGAAGGCTGTTCCACAATCGGATGGCATCTGGGAAGAACGATGACTTGTAACATAACGTTCTTGTGTGAGGGACAACAAGTTTCAGGGTATGTCCACGATGCAAGTACGAAGATGGTGCAGGTACTGTATAAGTCCGTGGGATGTCCACTAGGGAGTTCATGACCCTGTACATCATTACCGCCTTCAGCTGGGCTCTGGGTTCTTGAAGTGTTTGCCAGTGCAGCTAGTGAATCACTGACGTAACACTACTTGTCCATCGATAGTTGCTAAGGACAAAACGTGCGAAACGTCGTTGGACTTTCTCTGATTTGGTGATGTTCTCCTGTGTAAAGGGGTCCCAGACAGTACAGGCATATTCTAGGATAGGGCGCAACAGAGTTGTGTAACACAGGATTTTTGTTTTCCTTGTGCAAGCGTTGATGTTCCTTCTGAGGAAAGCTGGCGTTGAGTTTGCTTTCTTAGGGTATCAATATGATGGTTCCAGCAGAGGTTTTTGGGTAGGTGGACTCTAGGGTACTTTGCAGTATCTGCCCTCAGAAGTGTAAGAACCTGACACTTTGAGGGATTAAACTTCATGATCCAATCCTGTTCCCACTGCTGCAAATCATTTAGGTCTTGTTGTAGTGCAGAAGAATCCTGTTCTGAGGTGATTTTTCGATACAGCATGCAGTCATCCGCGAACAGACGTACTTTCGTATATCAGAAGTCAAGTACTCTCGCAAATCATTGCTGTAAAGAAGAAACATCAGTGGTCCAAGGACACTGCCTTGTGGCACCCCAGATGTAACATCAGCGATTTTCGAGGATGTCCCCTCAAGGATCACCTGCTGAGTGCGGTCCTGCAGGAAGGCGGCTATCCAGTCACTAAGGCAAGCCCCGGATTCCATAATACTGTAATTTGTATAGCAGCCTTTGGTGTGGGACTTTGTCAAATGCTTTGGAGAGATCAAGTAGGATGACATCGTGTTGTTCCCGAGCATCAATTCCTTTGGCCAGATCTTGAACAGCAAGGATGAGCTGGGTTTCACATGACCGTTTCTTGCGGAAGCCATGTTGTGCATCATGCAGGACATTGTGGCTCTCTAGGTGATCCATTATGGAGCTGCATAAGATGTGTTCCAGTATTTCACAAGAGACAGATGTTAGGGAGATTGGTCTGTAGTTACCTGGGTGGTTTCTTTCGCCTTTCTTATAGATGGGCACAACATTGGCTTTCCCCCAGTCATCAGGAACTTCACCCTTATCCAAGGATGTCTGAAAAGACAGTGTGAATACTTGAGTAAGTTCTGCTGCAAGATCTTTCAACAATCTCACTGGGATGTCATGGGGACCGGTTGCCCTGTGGATCTGAAGATTTGAGAGGAGTTTAAACACACCACTTTCTGACACCACAATAATCATGGCTGGGTACGGACTGGTGCCTTTGTCTACCATGCAAGATGGATCCTCATCATGGTTAAGCACTGATACGAATTGGTCTTTCAAGATGTTGGGTTTCTTTTGACTATCAGAGTAGGTTGGCCCTTGAGTGGGGCAATGCCTGTGGTGTCACACCGCTTGCTGTTAATAAAAGACCAGAAGTGCTTTGGGTTTTGGGTGGCATCTGGACTAACGATGTTAGTGATGTAATCATTGTAGGCTTCTTTGCAGGCTGCTCTACGCTGCTTCTTCAGACTCTGGTATTTGTAGAAGTCATTCACCTTTCTACTCCTCCTGGCACGCAGATAGCTGCGCTTAATTCTTCCTTCTGGTGAGCCTCTTAACTGTTCTTGTGATCCATGGCTGATCAAATCTTGTGGAAGTCATTTTTGAGGGAACGTGTTTTTAAGAAGTTTAAGGAGGAAGTTCTTGATGTCGCACCACATTTCAGCAGCATCACTGGATGAAGAATGTCTGTTGATAAACTCATTCTGGAATCCTGTACAATCTTCCTTCATCTCCAGACTGGAAGCATGTTTCCACAAGTGGATTTTCCGTCTTACAGGTTTGTTCCTCCTGGGTGGCGTCTGATTCTACAAACACGATGTCATGGTCACTTATGCCTGGAAGACTTGTGCATCTGTTTATCAGCGATGGTCTGTTAGACAGGAACAAGTCAAGAGTGTTATTATTTTGTTGTAGAGAAATTCACAATCTGCTGCATCTAACTTCCAGCCAAGTAGTCAAGAAAATGCCTATTCAAAGCAAGCAGGTTTTGGATCCCTTTAATGGTGTGAGAGTTCCAATCTATATCAGGCAAGTTAAAATCTCCAGCAATCCAGACAACAACTTTCTTTTGGGATTTCTCAAGATTGGCAAAAAGGCTGCACATATCCTCAGTGTAGTTGATAGAGCTTGAAGGTGGACGGTATGCAGATCCTATGATGAGTTCTTGATTCCCATTCACTTTGAGTTTGATGAAAGCAGCCTCACAATCCGTGTTACATGGTAACTGCTCACAGCAATATACCCTAGAGATAGCTATGAGGACCCCACCGTAGCCGTCTTCTCTATCTTTGCCTATCGCATCATAGTTAGGTGGAAAGATCTCAGAGTTGTGGATGCTATCATTGAGCCAAGTTTCGGTTCCGATGATTATGTCTGGTGTTGATGAATCAATCAAGTTGCAGATCTCTTCCTTCTTGTTTTTTACACTCTGGAAGTTGACATTCAAAATTTTCATCCGCTTGTGTGTGTTCTTGTTCCCATCTAGCTGTTTCCTTTGCACAGGAGATGAAGTGGCAGCTGCATAGAGAGCCTAGACTGTCGATGGGATTGAGTGTGTCACTCCCCGAGGATAAGCCAGAAAAAAGGTTGCTAATTTCAATGATGAATGACTTGAAGAGGCTGGTTGAGAACTGTGGCATCCCACAATTTACACAGTGCCATGATACATTACTGTGGGCAAGGGCATCGTAGACAGGCGTAGCCATGTGCATGCAATCTACATGATACCAACACTGCCAGTCATCACAGGCCACGCCTCGTTGTCCTCATGTCACAGCACGATCACATAACTGGCAGGGGTACTTGGGAGCTCTTGGGCCCGGATTGAGTTCAACATCGGCAACATCCACAAGCAAGAGGAGACTGACTTACAATAACGTGTGAGTTTCACGAGAACTCAAAGTGAGTTTGAAAGCCGCAAGGATGATTTCCTAATTTGATGGAATACATGGAGCGAATTCGTAACACTTGTTCCCGATATCTACATGTAGATGATCTAGTATCAGGCCAAGTAGCATGCGACCCATCTTGATGCATGTAGAGTACATTGACAGTTGAGTCTAATAAAAACAAGAAAACTGATTCGAGGCAACCTGTTTATCAGCTTTGTTTCAAGATTGATAACTGGGGAAATGCCCACTCATTTTCAACATACCGGTGGTACATGCAATGCATTGTACACATGGCCACTTAGGGCCTATAATGGCTATGGACTGTGGGTATATCCTTTGCCATCTAGTTATCCTCCATCTACCCAAGGGAAGTATATAGTTTCAACTGCCCTCCCCCATGAGGCTGACCATCTTTATTTTGCGGATTTTGCCAGTTCTTCACAAGATTAAACCTGAAAAATGCTTACTCATCTCCACAATACAACATGCAATGTATTGTACTGGTACTCTGTCACTGGTGGACTGTGAGTGTCTGCCCTTTGCCATTATCCACCCTTCGTCTGCCAAGATCTTGAGGCAGCAGGTTTATTCAGCTTGTTGTGCTCTGCACCTTAGATCCAATTTGGTATAGTCTGGTTTTCAGACCCTTTGTCAACTGGATTCCGTGGCGACGATGTCGCCGTTCGGGCAAAGGCCTTTGCCGAAGGAAAAATCCTTTGCAAGACAAAACCACCTTAAACTCTACTAGTTTTCGAAGTTGAGGAGGTTAATATCCTGAATAGCGAAATGGTACGGGCAGACTCTAGGTCTGGAAGCCAGAATAGAATTGGCCGCGCATTTGGCCCAGTTTGCGTTTACACTGATAAAAGGCCGGGCTCGGTCGCGGCCGAGACCACCTCCAGAGCGTGACCAAAGGCGCGGCCAATTTTGGCCCCGCATTTGGCCTATTGCGCGTTTACACGGAAATGAAGGCGGGCTCGGCCGCGGCCCAGCTCCGCACTGTAAACAGGGTCATAGCCGAAAGAGTCCAGTTCACGCAGAATTCGGCAAACATCAAACGCTCGGCTCTTTCGTCACGCTGATCATGCATTAAGCATGTTTTTTCTTTGCCGCCCTCGACGTCGACACGGAGGCGGAGCGCGGACGAAAACCGGCGTCCCTAGGAAAAGAGATCCTCCCGCGGCCGACGGCACCGGTCTCAGGGGCCGGGAGCCGAGGAGACAACAACACAAAAAAGGGAATACATAAGAATTACCCCGCGTCGCCTTACGCTATTACAATGATAATATAGGTTTTTTTCGGTCAATTTCATACTTTGGTCATTCAAAATCATTTAACGTGCATTCAAATTCACACAGCGCACGCACGCGAAAATATTCGGGCATTCAAATTCAGAATCCGAGAGATCATTTTCATTTATGGGCGTTCTATTTCGTTTTCGTGAAATCAAATTCACGATTGGGTGTTCAATTCCTAAATGCTAGTATTGCATTTCCTACTGGTGTGTTCAATTTCATGCCATAGTCATGTGATAGTCCCGATGAGCTTGTTTGGAGCATTCAATTTTGTTTTTAGGCGATCAAGTTCCTACTTCGTGCGATTAATTTAACGAGGAAAATTGAGTAAACTTTTTTAAGAAAGGAGAAATGGCATATTTATACAATCAAAGAATGCTTGCATATAGTGTAATTATTATTGTTCAAAGGTTCTACATTGTTCTCTGTCGTGTATTCTTTGTTTTTCATCTAAAAAAAATCCAAATTGTAAGGTCCAATCAGCAGTCATGGCAGTGGTTCCAAACAACATAACGACAATCGAATCATATTTCTTGATGATACTGCACGCATGCTGACAACGCCCAAACACCAAAAAAAAAACAAAAAACAAAAAAAAAAAAAAAAAAAAACAACCAAATAATGGTAATGCATCAATTCAAAGACAAACTGACACATAATGTTCTCACACAGTCCCGCAAATGTAAAGCAATAAGATAGCAATAAACATCTAGGAAGACCTGTACAATGTTCATGTCATCAGTTTCAATGTATAGGCCTAGAAAAAATAGTTTTTTGGGTTTTTTTTCTGAAGGTGTCAACCAACCTTCCGTATCATTCTCGTCTAAAGGAATATACAGTGCCTAATATTTGTGTTTTTTGTTTGTTTGTTTGTTTGTTTCATTTTCCATCTAAGAAGATGGCTGCAATAGCTGGTCTTCATTGGGGTCCAGTTGGATATAACATTCTACTGCAAAATGAATAATATAATGATAATGAATAACATTTATATAGCGCTTAATACTGATGTTTCTAAGCGCATCAAATCGGGGAAAAATAATATATATAACGATAAAACAAAATACAGCATTATGTACATATTATGATAACGACAGCAACAACAACAACAGCAAAATTAAGGTTGTGTAAACAGATGAGTTTTCAACAATGACTTAAACCTATCAACATTTTCAGCGTTACGAATATAAAACGGGAGTTCATTCCAAAGAAGTGGGGAAATAACTGAAAAGGCCCTATCACCATAACGTGTACAGGTGCGGGGACCACGTGATAATTGGAGAGCGGAGGAAGAACGAAGAGAACGGGTTGAAGTGGAGGAGCGGAAGGAAATTAAATCTTTAAGATAAGATGGGGCAAGATTATTACATATCTTGTAAACAATAAGGAGGATTTTAAAAGTGATACGTTGATGGATGGGGAGCCAGTGGAGGGATTGGAGAACTGGAGTAATAATATTCATTACAAATCCCGATATATTCAAAGCTAAATGAAAAATACACACATACACGGCCCTAAACTATCTAAATTTCGGCCTTCTTTAAATTGAATGCAGATATTTGGAACATTGTTACCTTTCTACGAATTTGAATGACCGACGACATCCCGTCGTCAGCTTGACATAAATTTTAATGCTCATTGCTGAAATGCGTGCTCCTCTCTCAAATTTGAATGCTCCGATAGTGAATTTGAATGTTCCCACAGTGAATTTGAACGCTTCGACATTGAATATATAATATATATAAACGTGTATATAATATATATATATATATGTGTGTGTGTGTGTGTATATATAAAGTAAGTTTCCCCTAGCATTTTTGAATATATCTCAAAAGGTATTTTGCCGATTTTCATAATAATTTCGTGATAGGGGGGAACTTACCTTTTTTGGTTGAGTGTATACATAACTATTTGTATACATGAATACAAGATACAGTTGAACCTCTCGTATCCGGACAAGTCGGGACCGGGGCTCATCCGGATAAGGGATTTGGCCGGATACGGGAGACTCAATGCTTTATACACGTACATATACATACACATGTAGTGATGTAGCGAATTGTAGTACCACATGTAGTAATGTGTACACTGCAACCTTTCGTTGTTACATTTGGGGATGTTTGGGGATGTTAAAATGTCTGAAGGTAAGCAATTTGGAAGGAAATTTGATGTAATGTATGTTAATCATGTTCGAAGTAATATGTAATTCATGTGTGTTTGTGTATTCTCAAGGAGTTAGGAATCCCCCTTTCCTCCCGTAATTATTAAAACAAAAATCACGGCGAGATTGCGTCCGTATAATAGAGAGATCCGGATAAAGGGAGGCCGGATAAGAGAGGTTCAACTGTAATGTAAAGATAATCATTTCGAGCCAGCCAAATAAAAAGCTTTCTTTCCTAATACCCATCACCTGCTCTGAAACCCGGTTAAGTCAACGTAAACACATTTTACTATTGATTTTGAACAACCAAAGTCAGTCCTTGAATAGATAAATATTTCATCTTTGGAAATGCATGAATAACTCAATGTACGTGTACATACTAATGATATCATAATCAACCTACACAATGTCACAATGTTTGTTTGTTTGCTTGCTTGCTTGCTTGCTTTTTCGTAAAACAGCATTAGGAGGTAACACAGCCCAGTGTCACACTTTCTAAACAAAGAAATTTGTAATATCTGTGCCCGAGAAGGCGCAAGAGTAATTGTTCACTCTATGAATTGTCCTCTGTCTTTGACAGGCTGCAGAGAAGTGGCCCTACGAGGGACGGGGAAAGGAGAAGGCCTTCCTTTATGAGATCGTGGCCAATGAAAGGAACGGGATAGACGTGGACAAATGGGACTACTTTGCCCGCGACTGTCACAACCTGGGGATCACGAACAGCTTCGACCATCAGCGGTTCATGAAGTTTGCAAGGGTCATTAAAGTGAAGGGAAAGATGCAGATATGTTTCAGGGACAAGGTGTGTACTCCTTTGCTTAAGCCTTGATGATTACTACTTTAAACAATGCCTTAAAAAGTAAGTTGACATAAAATTATGATTTTAAATTTATTTTTCTTACAGGATAATCACCCTTACCAAATAGTTGTTCTCTACTTCTTCTTCTTCTTCTTCTTCTTTTTCGAAGTACATGACATAGCTTGGAATCATCAGTTGGTCTACATCTGACATCACGGTAACGCTGGTTTTGCGAACAATGATGATGCTCATGGTGGGGTGTGGAGGTTTTAAAAATGGATGAATGCCAATAATGTATATCACACACTGTCATGTACAGGTATTGAACAAGCAATACTGACGGAAAGATAGACTTAGTTCTGGATCAAAATCACTTATCAGAATTCAAGGAAATCCAATATATTATTGGAACATTTTGCACTTAAATGTCTCATATTTTATCTTTCATAACTACCTTCTTTTTGACAACAGGTTATTGGAATTTGGCCAAAATTGGCCCCTAAGGCGGGGCCAAAATAACCTGAATTAGCTGGTTTTCATGATTTATAAAGTACGTTAATCTTCTTCTGCCAGGAATCATCAAGGAAAAGGGATTATGGTTTGTACAAGATAATAGTTGTTGTCCCCCCTCCCCCCCCCCCCCCTGCAAACAGGCGGGCACCAAATACCAGAAAAAGAGGGACCTATTGTTGCCCAGGTGGAAACCCAGATTCTCAATCCTTTTGTTTTTTGTGATTTTTTTTTCTTGGTTTGTGTATTTGTTTTTTTTAAGTTTGCCCATTGTGGACTGCCATGCAGCACACCAGTATAGACCATTTCACATTAGTACGATGTTTTGAATAGGGGCGCTACTTCTGAATCGGAAAAACTACTTCCGATCCACAAGTAGCGCGCTACTTGATAATGTGAATTATCTAGTCTTGTGTGACTGGCACTCGGATACACGTAGGATTGATCACGGAGGTATTTTTTTTTTTTTGAAGACGTGCTCGGCAGAAATAGCTCATTTTTTTTTTTTTTTGACTTATTCTGAGCTAATTCCCTTCGGGCTGATGTGATAGGAAATGAATGAGAGCGCTAATTTGTGATCACATCTAATTTAGTATGTAGCCTACTTGATGGGTGTTTCCTCGCGCACTTTGGTCTGTGATTTTATGCAGGAAATTGACCAACTGTATGAGATGTTCTACACAAGGAATGCCTTACACCGGAAGGCGTACCAGCACAGGGTAACTAAAATCATAGAGACAATGTGAGTATGTACGTTTCCTGCCAGACCTAGGAAGGAATCATGCATTTGTGTGTGTGTGGGTGTGTGTGTGTGTTTGTGTGTGGGTGTGGGTGTGTTAATGTAAATTATCCTTATGAGTGAGAGTTTTTGAAAGACAGAAGATGGAAAGGTTTACAAAGACAGGACAAGACGAAGATGAAGTTGAGAGGATTTGAAATGTCAGTGATGAGGGGTTGGTCCCTAATGTTGGTGTTGGTCATAGAACTATGGTGTCACAACAGTCGTGCTCTATATTCCTTTTTTTTTCTTTTTTTTTTCGTACACCTTACCCAGGCAAACAAACTCTGCTTTACCATTGCAAGGGGTTGAAATTTCATTGCTATGGAGAGTTGTACACACTTTTTTAATTATAAAACTTCTGGATAATAGCAATTCAAACCTAACATTAAAACATTCTGTATGTTCCTGACTATGAAAAATCAAAGCAAAACAAAAAGAAGTCGCGCCGTCTTGTTTATTGTGGCATAATCGAGGTATTTTGAAAACAACTCAATCTCACACTCAAAGTACGTAGGGTAGACCGTGTCACTCTAGTTGTTACAGATTTTATATTTTATATTTTGAGGTCAATAAGCAAACAAACAGTGAAATTAATTTGTCATTTAATTACACAATTAAGTTTCCGAAATGTATTTCTAAGGTAATAGAAAGGCTTGTATATAACAGATTGTATGATTTCTTGTCACAATATGATATATTTAACCGAGATCAGTATGGTTTTAGGAAATTTCATTCAACAGATATGGCACTAGCCCAATTATACGATAGAGTGTCGACTGCCTTAGCTGAACAAAAACATGTCATCGGTGTTTTCATGGACCTAAGCAAGGCATTCGACACTCTTGACCACACTATGCTCTTACGTAAATTGCAGTCCTGTGGTGTTCGTGGCATTCCACTTGAATGGTTTAAAGATTACTTGTCAAATAGAAAGCAATATGTGTACTATGAATCTGTTAACTCTGAAGTATTACGTATAAGATGTGAGGTCCCATAAGGATCCATATTGGGACCGCTATTATTTCTAGTGTATGTAAATGATATTTCAAACTCATCTAAGTCACTGCAATATATTATGTTTGCTGATGACACTAATGTATTTTGTTCCAATTCTGATTTTCATTCGCTCTTAAGAACTCTCAATACTAAATTACCGAAATTATCTATGTCGTTTAAGAGTAATAGATTATCACTTAATCTGAAAAAGACAAATTTTATGTATTTCTATAACAAGAAGCACAACAATGAAATGCAACATTTAAATATCATGGTGGATGGTGTATTATTGGAACAAAAAGAGAGTATTAAATTCCTCGGAATATATAGAAATGAAAATAAGAAATGGAACGTTCATGTACAATATATTTCTGATAAAGTATCTCGTAATGTTGGTATAAATACTTCAGAAGTTAAAGTATCATGTCCCTCAGAATATTTTATTTATGTTATATAATTCCTTGATATTATCGCACATTTCTTATTGCAACATTGTATGGGCAACTTCAAAAAGCCATATTGATAGTATATTACTTTTGCAAAAGAAAGCTATACGTATATGCACCAAGTCAGGTTATCGAGACCATTCATATCCTTTATTCGCAGAATTAAGAACACTTAAGGTAAATGACATTCATTTTTTGCAAAACGCACTTTTTTAAGTTTCGCTTACATAATGGTCAGTTGCCATCTTTTTACTCACTATTTCAATTAAACAAGGAAATACATTCTTATCCAACAAGACAATCGGATAAGTTTCACTTGTATAATCCCAAAACAGTGATGGCTCTGAAATCTGTCAGACACACTGGACCCGATGTTTGGAATTCTCTTCGTTCTGAAATTCGAAGTTTAAAGTCTGTGTATTCTTTTAAGAAGGCTGTAAAAACAATGTTGTTATCTGAATATCAGTAATTCCATCGTCATTGTTAATGTATTATACACGAAATTCTTTCGTAGAAATA
Organism: Diadema setosum; assembly: GCF_964275005.1. Classification (NCBI taxonomy): domain Eukaryota; kingdom Metazoa; phylum Echinodermata; class Echinoidea; order Diadematoida; family Diadematidae; genus Diadema; species Diadema setosum. Next base: position 28,300,572 of record NC_092705.1, on the reverse strand, counting down.
TCGACGCAATTAATCTACTAAGTAATAATGATTATGTAACCGACCATGACCTGTATCAACTGTCCACCTGCATACCTCGGTGAGGAAATATTTTGTCATGTCTTGCTAATCAGTGATACAGGTGACTTTACTTTGTATAAACCTTTAGTGAAAGCGGACAAACCCCTCCTTTCCCTTTCTCCTTTCAACTTATATTATGTTATGCTACGGGGGCTGCACGCAAATCAAGCTACGCTTATGCTGTAGCCCCTCTGTATTATTCATTGTTGTATGTTTTGTTGTACTTTTGCTGTACATTGTAAACAGGCAATGAACAAGAAAATACTTATATATATTGTCATATTTATGTTTGTACATAAATATGTGTATGTACAATGATGATACAGAAACCAATAAATCAAATGAAATGAAATCAAAATGGTATATACTATGTGATATGGTAGAACATGACAAAATGTTCCACTTTATGATCACTTTTATTTGCTGAGTGGTATACAGTACCTGTATGATCATCAGTACCTGCATAATCATCATAGCAAATGTCAGTGGTTACCCAGTGAACTCAAGAAGTACATAAAATACCTGAAAAATTTTATCAAACCTTGAGAGAAGACTAATGTGTCATTCTTCATAGCTTTGTTTTATTTTGATAATAAGCAACATTGGTGAAGATAGCTGTAAAAGATCGGGTTCAAACTATTAAAACATACGTGTTTTTTTTTTTTATTGTGCGCATGTTCTTCATTCGAACGTATACAGAAGCTTAAAACAAACTAATTTTGCAACTCTCTGGTAATAATATGAATGAATATAATTTTTACACCACATGATCTGAAATTACTCATAATGATATAAATTCTTTCGCGTAATTGCAGAACAGGTCCACCTGTTTCATTGTCAAAAATTTTCGCTCATATTTCTTTCCTCTTGTAGCTGCAGTGTCATTAATATTGTCCATATGACAGTCTTGTTGGTGTTTTCTCCTTTTCCCTTTTTCATCCTCTTTTAGTTGTGTATGTGTGTGCAGAGCGTGTGCGTGAGTATAACTGCATGTGCTTGACTTTTCTTCTAGGAACCTACTCTCACAAGCATGTGATTCTTTGTGTAGGTTTCCATACAATTTTATTCATCCGTCATGAATGTAATGTAATTGAGATTGGTATCAATTGGTTTTATGTCAGGTAAATGTTATTACAATCTTTATATACTGAACTTACAATTTATGTGTTGTTTTACATTGTTCAGGGATGGATGTTTCAAATGCAAGTTGTACAACACTGTGTAATTTGAGACAAAACTTAATAAATAAAATGAATTGAAATTTGTGTAATTTATTCTGAAGTAATTTGTTGCATGGAAGTAAATGACAATTGAATTGAAATTGAAACGAATTTCAATCGTGGTGCAGGCCAAAACATGCACAAGGTGATGGATATCCGTGTGGTAAGCATAAGAAAAAAAAAAACATCTTAAATACACTGAATTTGCATATTTTCCAAGTGTATTATCTAAGAGGGTTCTCATTCTTGTGTTTTTGTGTGTTTAGGATAGTAGATGCTCTAGTCAAGGCTGATCCGCACCTGAAGTTGTTTCCAAGAAAAGACGGGTATGTTCTAAAGGCTCTTACCATGCCTACAGACATTGTGTCGTTGAATATATATCAGTCAATCGATCATATACTTTGTTTTATTACGTGTGGGTAGAATGCAGCCTAACAGCACTTCTTTTTAGCATTCCTCCCCATTTCCAGCATTTCTGTATACTTACAATATTCTGTAAACTTATCCTATATTTTCTACTATGATGAAATCTGTGTATTCGATTTTGTCATATATTGATTGATTGATTGATAATGGTTTATTGGAACAAACATGCAAAGTAGTAGCCCGAAGGCTAAATTATAATGCATATACATACATATATTCATATATTCATATATACATACATACATATATTCATACATATATTCATATGTATCTGTTTGAAATGGAAAAAAAATAAATGACTGAATAAATGAATGGATTGATTTTATGCGCAAATGTTTTAGGAAGGACCAGATGATATTGTGATGAATATTCATGAAACAGAGAATGAGTATTGGTTTGCAGGGAGGATGTCCCCATGTGTGTATACAGACGGCAATTTCCTATCTTATTCAAGCTGACTGTAATAAACAGAGTGCAATCAGACGGACTGTATGTTCTTTATGAAAGGTTCATCAATATCAGACTTGATAAGTAGATCTTTATGGAATGTAACATTTCACATAATTGTTTTCGGTAATACGCTCAGATTGGAAGAGGCCAGATGTTATCACCTCAAACAATCAAAACCTCTGGTTTTGTACTTATTATGGAAATAACACTGCTTTGTTTTGGGTTTTTTTTTTCAATAATGTGGCAACCACTTTCTCTTTTGTTTCGTGTACACTTATGTTCCCGCCGGCCACGGCAATCTTGTTTCCGGCCACCGTGGACTAAACAGGATGTATAGGCGAACCGTCAGACAGCGTGGGGGAGGGACAAACGTGATAGGCCGTGGTTTACCATGGATATCATGTCAGATTTTTTTCAAACTGTGTCAGACTTTTAAACCGTCAAAAAAAATGCTTCGGCAGCCGCAGTGCTGATGAGAACGTCGTAAGCCGTAATATAGCGGGGTGAGCGCAACGAAACGTGACAGCACGTGATAAGCCGTAACAAAACGTGGATGCAGACCGGAGTGGACTCGACGGGAAATATGTGTAGAGTCTAGCCTGACCAGACGTTGTGAGAATGGAGTCTGAAAGAGCTACGTCTATAGATAAACATGTTCACTGGAGCGAGGACTTGAACGTACCAGACTAGAATACGGAGGAGAAAAGAAGAGGGAGAGCGCACATCCTATACCTATATACCCACGTCACTACGCTTCGGGAAAACGGGGTTGCCATGGCCGCCGGAAACATCATAATGTAGCATTAGAGTCGTTGTTGCCATGTCATTACAACACAACAATGATTTGATGGAAATAATACATCCTACTATTCAGTTCAGAATTAAAAATTGTCTATAAAATTGAACATTTCTTCAATGGGAGAGTTATGTTAATATGTTATGTAATTGGGAATGACATTTTCACCCTCGCTCACTGAGTATGTGGTCATGACCAATATCACTGTTTGGGAAAACAGGAAACTTCTTCCAGATGCAAATCTTGTAGAACCTGTTATTCATTATGTTCGTTTGTACTCTCCCTGATTCTATTTCTTCTTCATTAAAAAAAAAAGAGAGAGATAGACACTGTGTTAGAGTCTTTAAAGACCTTAACAAGGCATTTGATACGATCGAGTATTCCATTTTAATCTATAAACTAGATGATTATGGCGTGCGAGGCACATCTTTGGCATGGTTTGAAGATTTTATTATGAAAAAGGTTTATCATTAGAAAGGTTTCTTTATATTCGTATCATACCTCGTAGCCAAAGAGCTAACTTGCGTATAAAATTACAAATACTAAATGCATTCAAATTCAAACCTTCAGACACTTACGAAATAAGATATTTACACATACTAGTATGAGAAAAATGACTGAGAAAGTATCATAATTACAGAAATCAATGGGTTGGGCAATATCCGATTATAACATACATATTACGGACGTATTCCACATTTTTCAAAACAAACAGAACTATGAAGAAAAATACTGTGGCGACTGGTTTGCTTCTGCCAAGATTACCTAACATATAGGATACAAATATACCAGGCCTGGGAGGTTCTGGCTAAAACTAAATGCATGAGGTGACTTCAATAGCTCTATTTTCTGAGTATTTTCTGAGGGGTGCAGTCCCGAAGAAAATAGTGCTGTTGAAGTCACCGAAGGCACATAGTTTAACCAGTACTTCGAGCAATGTTCTGGTATGTTTTGTTTTATATTTCTCACAAATCATTTCAAGAGTAACAACAAGGTAAGTGGGATTTACTCACTGTTTACAGTTGGTGGTTGACCGATCATCTAATTATACAAGTTCATTTCTTCAACGCTCGAAATTACACACACCGAGTGTATGCACATTCTGGCGGTGCGCGATAAAGCATTCTTTTTCACTGGCGGATCTAGACGGGGTGCATCGGGTGCGAGCCCCCGATTGATTTGTTGTTAAAACAAAAGAAATTAAAAAGAAAAAAATGTGATGAAACCCGGAGGTAGCACCAGAAATACTGTTTGCCCGCCTTCCCCCCCCCCCCCCCATTTATGGAATTCCTGGATCCGCCCCTGATTTTTGTACGTGAAAACCTAGCCAGTCTTCTTCGCGATGGGAGAAAAACCGTACTGTGTATTCGTTTCAGGGTAATGACCGGGGTACGATACCGCCCCATACACTAAAATATGCGCGACTAAAGCATCAGTGGTACATTAAGCAAATTACAATCCTGATTTTTTTTTTAATGCAACCGCCACGAAGTGTCACCGGAGGCATTGTATGTTTTCGGGTTGTCGGTCCGTCCGTCCTTCCATCCGTAAGCAACTTTGTGGACAGCGTATATCAAACTAAAAAACCGTTTGAGGTATCCTAATGAAACTTGACATGCATGACAATTATAGTAGGTGAAGTTGTGCCTAGCAACTTTTGGGCACACATGCTCAAAGGTCATAAGGTCTAGGTCAAATGTACAAAATTTCACTATTTCACCCATCTCTATGCAATGCCTGAAGGTATTTTCTTGAACCTTAGTGTATACATAAACTACCAAATAAAGATTCTCCAGAGTTTCGTGTCGTGAGGTCAAAGGTCAAAGGTCAAGGGTCAAGTGAAAATGTTAGAATTTCATTTTTTCCCATATCTTCCAAATGGTTCGAGGTATCTTCATGGAACTTAGTACATGATATGCATGTACTGACTGGCAGTGATTATGTAGGGAATTTAGGGGTCAGGGGTCAAAAGTCAAGGTCCTCAAAATTTCACTATTTTCCTCTTATCTATCATGTCTATGCAATGCCTGCGGGATTTTTCTTGAAACTTAAAGCAGGCAAATATTACCCACTAGAGATTCACTTATCTTGCCACAAGGTCAAAGGTCAAAGGTCAAGTGAAAGTGCTAAATGTCACTTCTTGCTGAAATTATGAAAGTGTCAAAATTCAAGAAAAAAATCCTCAAATATCCACATACCCACACTCTTAGACAATATTGCCATTCATCCTATTAAACCTAGTTCAAGGAAAGTGAACTTTTCACACAATTGTGACAAACCTGTCATTTTAATATTTTGCCTATTATAGGCATTATGTGAAACTGTCATCGCACATTGTCAGGACATGGTACTATAGACCTATTAAAAGGGTATTTTACCGGTTTTTTATTTTTTTATATGTTGTTCTTTTAATTCTAAAAGACCCAGCGGTGCAAACAGAATCAAAATTTCATAGCGATTAAGTCCGTAATCTAATGTTAAAAATGGAACTTTTTAGGTGAGTATTATGCTAATGAGCTGACGAGCCCGGATGTTATGATGTCACAGGTGCTCTCACTATTGCTGATTCAAAGAGATTATACCACAAGAGGGCGTAGTCCAGTGGGGAGGCAGCCGCGCGAGGGAGCTGCCATTTTGCGTTGTGGGAGCCGCCATTGCACGGATCCTGTGCAGTTATTAATCAGTAGGTGGCAGCGCACTGTGTAATGCGCGCTCGACTTGGATATTCGGCGCAGTGACCTTGCGTTGTTATATTGTGACGTCACAATGGTCATGCTGAAGCGTCATAATGGTGCTAATGTTGTTTGAGTTTATGGCGTGAGTGGGAATGTACGCGAAACAAACGTCATAATGCTCAAGTACTGTCTAGTCTACACCCAAGTTCCCACTGTTTATTTTGCGAATAACAAAAAGGTCTGGACTCTACCAAATGGTTCAAATGATATGATATCATCGTAGAAACTAATATTTAAACAATTAACCACATTGTGATTCTGAAAATGAAAATGTGTAATGAAGAATAACATATCATTCCAGATATCGAGTAGCAGACGACGCCTTATTTAGGCCTAACTTAGCTAGCAGGCGGCGCTTGTGTACTGTTCTATCCATGTAGATATCTCAAATTTCACTAAACCAAATCGCACCAAAATTACAGTATATACTTCATAGCATATTTCAAAGTATTCTCTTATATTTGAACGAAATCAGTAATCAAGAAGTATCAATATTGACGCCGACTTTCAAGTCGTCACTCAAAAAAAAAAAATCACTCTTCGCGAGAGATCTTGGCGAACGCAAGATGCACAATCTAGAACTGAAGTTAGCCGACTAGTACTGTGCGAACGGGGAATTTACGCGAGAACTAAACTCAAAAGTGTAATGATATTTGCGACTTGTGTGATATAGGAACTACATTTTTCATTCAACTTACCACAAATAATTTGTAAATGTATTTATTGCCCCCGATTACTTGAAAGATTTGTCTCGTGATATTAAATGGCTAACTTCAGTCTGTGCGTGCGCAGCAGATAGACACTCTAGGTAGGGCCTGGCCGCAATCACTCTAGTCGTAGGACCTAGAGCAGATTATTTTTAGCGACGCCGACAGGAAAGTCGACATCTACACTTACGCTTCCCGACATGTGATTTGTTTCCAATTAATGTGAGCTGTTGGATATGAATCATAAAGTACTTCCTGTGAGTTTGGTGCCATTTGGCAAGGTGAATTTTGAGATATCTACATGGATACGGAAGTACGCTAGCACTATACCTACACCAGCGCTGGGATCGCGAAGCGGCGACACTGTGTTAGAATCTACGTGGTCAGGCCACTCTTCCGAGATATGGGTCCTAGTAGGCCTACTGAAACAAACTGTTAGATCTAACATTAGTCCTTGGTGTAAAGAACACCACTATGAGATTTACTCGACTACAAAACATCGGAAATCCATAAAGCAGATACCTTACCTGAAAAATTCAGCACAGAAACAACAGTGCCTGCAGGACAAGGGTCCAGATCTAGATCTGGGGTCTGGACTAGTTCGTCTGGACTTTCTTCAAGTTCTGGCAGCAGGGTATGTAACGTTACGCTGTGCCTTAGCGCTGTGCACATAGGGCCTACAGCTGCAATGTCGACGTTGAGTGAGTGTAGGGCCTACTCATCAAAACTTGGACTGCCACGTAGAACCTACTCCTTGACTGCTCAGTAGTCTTAGTCCTAGTTCTAGTATTTCAGAGTCTATGTGTACTGGGTACCGTTTTCATCTCACTAAGCGTAAATCGTGCGTGCCGTTGAAGAGAGTCTATCTACATTTGGATTTTCGAGATTCACTCAGCCCCTCAACTCTACGTTACGCGTTCATAGTTTGAACTGGCGAACCATCGCTCGATCATGATCATCAATGCGTAACGTTACTTACACACGGTCTTCTATGGGCAGCACGTTCGGATAACGATGCCAATTTCATTTTGCATATCTGGAATTTCCCTACAAGTTTTATCTAAATAAAAAGCTGTTGAAGAGCTTGCTTTTAAAGATTAATAGATATTGTTTAACATATTTATTATAGCTATATATTGCAATTATACTAAATAACAGCTTTTGGAGTGCTTCGTGTGAGATTTCATCTGTAAATTGGCATTATGTAGTTCGTCTTGCTAATGTCGGAGTTGTGCACAAAGAGCACCTGTGACGTAGGCCAAATTGCGTGGATCAATCCATGGCTTGCTCGTTTTCATTTTTTTCAAAAAATCATTACAGGCTTATCCTGGGTTTTACAATCCTCTCTTTCCAGTAGTAGGCATCAAAAAATGTAGATTAGAATTATCAGACAATTAGAAAATGTCAGTACAGTTTTCTTTTAAGCGAACCATACAATATGGCGGAGGCATACCGGTCGTCATAGCGACATTTCCAGTTCGCTTGTTTGTTTGTTTATTTTTAATTTTCCTAGGGAAATAGACTCTGACGTGACAAAGATTTTCATGGTAGAAATGATGTTATATTTTTTTCGCTTTCAGTGCTCTCGTCCAATCAGAGGAAACGAAATGATTTATGAGGGATATGAAAAAACTATATTTTTTCAATCTGAAGACTCACAAGAACTGAATGTAAAATAAGTTTTTCCACAGGGCACATATTAGGCCTTTTTGCTTTCTTCTCCATCAACAATATTGTTCGTTCTTCTCCAAAATTGACTTTTTTATTTTGTGGATGACAGTAATATATCATATTCACAAAGAGATGTTAACGTTTTTACTGCAGTGATTAATTCTGAGTAAGCAAAAGTTCAGTTATGGTTTGAATGTAATAAGTTATCATTTAACATAACCAAAACTAATTTTATGGTTTTTTCGAAATTCCTATGCTCCACCTGTAAATCCCAACATTATGATAATTGGTATACATCTTACTGGGAAATTTTCTGTCAAATTTCTAGGAGTAACCATAAACGCCAATATGAGTTCGCACGATCATGTCAACCATGTAGTGGGGCAGCTTAGCAAACCTTTTGTGCATTTTGTGATACAAGCACCAAATTTGGCACAAATGTATATTAACATATTGCAAACATTTTCAGATATTGGGCCACTTGGAATTCTCTCTTTATGTCCGCCATATTGGATTTCAAAATGGCCGCCATTTGAAATCTACATTTGCGATTATCTCTGGGTCTCATGCTGCTATTGACTCGATTCTGGTGTCTAAATGTATGTTTTGGGGGGCAAGGAATCCAATAGTAACAATCTGCATTGCGTATTTTCACCAATGGTCCGCCATATTGGATTTCAAAATGGCCGCCATTTGAAATCTACATTTGCGATTATCTCTGGGTCTATGCTGCTATTGACTCGATTCTGGTGTCTAAATGTATGTTTTGGGGGGTAAGGAATCCAATGTCAACAATCTGCATTGTGTATTTTCACCAATGGACCGCCATATTGGATTTCAAAATGGCCGCCTTTTAAAATCTACATTTGCAATTATCTCTGGGTCTAATGCTGACATTGACTCGATTGTGGTGTCTAAATGTATGTTTAGGGGGGCAAGGAATCCAATGGTAATGATTTGCATTTCGTATTTTCACCAATGGGCCGCCATATTGGATTTCAATATGGCCGCCATTTAAAATCTACATTTGCAATTATCTCTGGGTCTAATGACGCTATTGACTCGATTCTGATGTCTAAGTGTATGTTTTGGGGGGCAAGGAATCCAATGGTAACAATCCGCATTGCGTATTTTCACCAATGGACCGCAATATTGGATTTCGAAATGGCCGCCATTTAAAATCTACATTTGCAATTATCTCTGGATCTAATGCTGCTATTGACTTGATTCTGGTGTCTAAATGTATGTTTGGTTTTTTTTTTTTTGGGGGGGGGGGGCAAGGAATCCAATGGTAACAATCTGCATTGCGTATTTTCACCAATGGGCCGCCATATTGGATTTCAAAATGGCTGTTACTCGATCTACATTTGTCGATATCTTAGGATCTAATGACTTGATTTTGGTTGTGATGGTGGCAGTAGTTGTAGTGGTAGCTGTAGTGGCGGTGATGATAACAGAAATGTTACATTGTGTCATTCCAGGTTCATTGTGATGTATGCATGCCTATACACTGACAGTACATGGTTTTTTGTTTTTGTCAATGAGGTTCAGATTAGCTCATGCTGAGTGAACTTCACCATCAACATCACCGCAACTCACCATAACTGACTGGAAATTATGCCTCATATATCAAGAAGACAAGATTGCGACACTGACCAAACCTGACCAATCAAAGAGGAAAGACATTGGTACAGGGTAAAGTTCACTCGCATAGAACGTGATCAAATTCAGTGAACTTTAAAAGCTTCCAGGATCATTTCACTTGGAAAGACTCAATGATGGTCATGGCATTAAAGCTGCGATGGTTGAACACGGTGCACAATATCACCAGACGTGCACAGTCAGTCCGCAGCACGTATGCTAATGAGCCGATCCGGCAAGATTTATTCAGCACTCTCGTTGACGATCTTTGCGTTCGAAAGGTGTCTCGTCTTGCGAGAATTTGCGAGACTTTGATAGGGCTAGGGTTTTCACAGTGTAGCGACTTGTACATACATTCGTCATGGCTACAAGTCACAGTAAATTGTTCTCCAGACTTTGATCTTTATTTTGATACTAAATTTGCGTATAATATCGGATCTTATCATGACTATATAATCAGTTGAATTTGCGTAAATTTTACCTGCTTTTCACGGAAGATTTTGTCGTCTAAAGTTCTTTTTTGGTTCCTGACCGGATTAAGAAACTGTCGTTTCTGATTTTGGCTTTTTCGTAGAGAGGAAACTTAGATGCTAATCATATATTGGAGTCAAGGAGACGCAAGCATGATTTATACTAGTTTTTTCCGTTTGAAATGTCTGTAAAATTCACTCCTATGCCGGAAGTATGCTCCACACAAAGTGTACAGTGGCGCGAAAGAGCTCTCTCATTGGACAGTGCTTGCATTCAGCGCTTGAACTACACGCGTGCCAAGAAACCGCAAGTGGCATGAAACCGTTATGTAGCAGCGTAATGACGTAATGCAAGCGCTGAATGCAAGCGATGTCCAATGAGAGAGCTTACTCTTGAGATTGCACGGTTTCAAGCTGATCAGCACTGACATCGATGTATATTTTACTGGTTCCTGACCGGATTAAGCAACAAATTGTCAAGGTTTTTACATGGATACAAAGATTAGGAGATGGACTACCAAATAAAGCATTTTTATTGAGACGCAAGGTGAATTTGGTATTTTTTTTGACGTTTTGAACGTGTACTGCACGAATTACTTTTTTCATCAGTTTTCAAGCTCAAATTACGCTATGATATTTTTAATTTACAATAATTTGAGTCACATGTGACCATAGATTCCATATTTTCCTTGAATTTGATACCAAATTTGTGAACATAAGGTGTATTTTTGTTGTCGAAAGCCCAAGGACAAAATCCCCTTACGCAGCTCATTACGTATGCAAGCCTAGAGCGGGCTTGCATACGAGTTGAATAAATACGAGCGAATTATCGGGTGCTGCGGACTGACTGTGCAGGCTCCAGTACAACAACACCAAACTACAGAGGGCACAAAAGAGAGCACTCAAGAAAGAAGGACAGAGCGATGAGGAACAATCTTTATGCAAACGCACCAGGGCACATTCATGTTCATCGAGTACAGAGAAGGTCCCAGCAACATCATCTACTTGTGTCAAGCACAGTGTTGCACAGGAGACCCCACTTCCAACATACATAGGGATGATGTTTCATGCTCATACAGGCAAGAAGGGATTGGACGACAGACTGTCACACGTTGGCCTGAGCACCTCTCTCTCTCATCTTGGGCTACATTTCATGCCAGCCAACAGCCACCAGATGCTCGAGTCATCTGCCCCATGTCGCTGCTTCCACTCTTCCTGGAAAGTGCCCACATTGTGGCCATGATCCTGCAATCAATGGATGTTGTGAAAAATGCTGTAGAACACCTGAATCCTGAACAGACACCAGTGGTCACCTTTGATCAGCTACTGTTTGCTTTGGCCAAGCAGATACAGTGGAAGTGGCCAGAGAGTTACGGTGAAGACCACATAGTAGTGATGTTTGGTGGTCTCCACATAGAGATGGCGGCACTGAAAACACTGGGGGCTGACTGCAAGGGAGTGATTGGGTGCAAGCACTTGTGCAAACTGAGATTGCGATTGTGACAGCAGGGACAGCAGACTCATTCCTGCGAGCATTTAATGTCTTGCGCACAAAAAGAGCACATCAAGTGACTGCAACAGCACTGTACATCCTGCAACACTATGCATACAACTACTACTGTCTGGGAGAAACCAGGGACAAAGAGGACCTTCATGCGTTTGAAGACTGGTGTCGCCAGAGACGAGACAACATCACCCAGTTTCGCTACTGGGCAACTGCGCTAGAATAAGAACTGTTGGTTCTGGTGTATGTGCGTTCTCTCAGGCAGGGATCGTTGATGATGTACCTCGATGCTCTGACAGAGCTGGTCCAACCTCTGCTAGGTGGATACCAGTGCACCTAAAGGACATGGCAAAACTCACTACCAAACACCCAGATGTAGCCAGGAAATTCAGTGAAGGCTACTTCACAGTTCAAAAAACACAGAGGGTGTTCTCTTCAATCCCAATTAAGCAGGCACATGAGCAGAATAATGCCTGCATCAAAGGAGACGGTGGCGCGGTTGGGCTCACTGACAACCTATAGTGCCCTTCGTCGCTGGATGGTTGCGGGACCGGAGGTTGCTCGGATGATCGAAGAATGAATTCCAGGATGGGAACCAATAGTGTAGACCGCAAACAGCAGACACACAAGACAAACAAGTTTCTAGGACCATCTCTGTACTCAATGAACGTGAATGTGCCCTGGCGCATTTTCATGAAGATTGTTCCTCATCGCTCTGCCTTTCTTTCTTGATTGCTCTCTTTTTTGCCCTCTGTAGTTTGGTATTGTTGTACTGGAGCCTGCACGTCTGGTGATATTGTGCACCGTGTTCAACCATCGCAGCTTCAACGCCATGACCATCATCGAGTCTTTCCGAGTGTCACGTGGGTTTACTCAAATGAGGATACCTTCACACATGCCATGTACAGCTACCTCTCAAGGTTTATTTCCAATAAAATTCGATTCACATACAAAGATTATTTGACCAGTCAATCCATTTCTATAACAAACTCGTCCGGTCAAATCTTTAAATTCCAAAAATTGATCCAATGTAAGAGTCAATGTCAAATCTCACCTTTACTGTTTAAAACAGCATCAACCCCTTGGAAAATAAACGCATTAGTTGACACTGTCTTGACTTCAAACCATTCCACTCAAAGGTCACTGACCTAACCTCAGTTATCCTCACTTAAAAAAATTCAAACTTAGTTCACAAATTGACTTCCCTTTGCTTAGATTCCGTCTCATGTATACAGGTCATATGCGATGCTGTTTCTGTTGAACAAATACGTTTGGCTTTAACTCTGGTCCACAGCAAGTCCTGAGCTGACTTGACCCTGTGCGACCCGTGCGACCTCCCTGATTCCGAGTCAATCCAAATGTACCAAAATGTCCAGGTCCTAATCTCACCTGACATCTAAAACTCTATCTCTTCACGTCCACTATCTATATCGTGCCCACCTAACAGGGCTACCGCAACTCAATTGACAGTCCTGAATTGACTTGTCCTGAAAATTTGCTAATTCTGGCTCAGAATCACTGCCACATCTTACTTCATAATCTCATTTTAGTCTTAAACCCAATCATCACACTTTAAAACCACATTCTCCATTGATTTACCTGAAACAGACTTGACCTGAATGCATTATGCATACTATGATTCAACTCAATAATGACCAATGTTACAACTGGGAATTTTGGTACCGGTATTTCATACTTATAAACCACCTGAAAATTTCACAACATCCTGGGTCTCAATAGGTACAAATCAAATATATCTCGGTGTATTTGAGTGTATCTCATCTCACTACTAGTCTTTGAAAGTTCATCAGACTTTTGAAACTCCTTCTGCTCTCAAATGCGAATGTGTATCGAATGTATACATCACCATGATCCGACCTCTGTGAGTCTATGGGCGTGTCCACTAGTCTCGCTAACTGACGATGTAACCACGCGACTCTCACTACCAACGCGAGGTGGCTATCGCGAATGCTCGTCTGACCTCACATGCACGTGGTCTCAGCAACATGGAGACTCAAGGCCATGCAGTCCCAGCTTAAGTGCATCACCCAAACTCCAGTCCGGTCCGTAGTGTGACATGGAAGGTTGTGTTCCGTCCTTAGTGCCATCGATGGTGACCAACATTTGCTAGAATACAGCTTACAAACTGCAAAACCGGCTCCAACTCTGCTGGCAGGTTAGCAGCCTTCCTCAACTCAGTGCAGTAGTTTACAGCTGCTTAAATTAAACTTCTCAGACAAATTACTGCATGTTGCAAAGTAGACTGTAACCGTGTGACAGCTCTGGAGAACTTTGTCCACTCAACATGGCAGCTAGGGTGTGTCTGACTCCTTCTAATACACTCCTCTACCAAGGTACAACCAAAAGGCCAACCTTCAAACCAGCCAAAACCAGTTTTCAATACACCTGCATTACCAAGTCTCTATACTGTGTAGTGTGTACTTCACTACACTGATATACAGATTTCAATCATTATCATGTTAATTAGTTTCACCATCAATGGCACTTGAGCATGTTCACCATCAATGGCACTACTCATACACAATACAGGTGTTTACTCCTGGTTGCAATCCAATAAACATGTGTTTGACATACTACTCTTATCAACTTATTAAAGATACGCAAAACAGAGCAGTGTGGATTTCAAAATTGTCACTTTCATTGTGACACCGAGTGAAATTATCCTGCGAAGCTCTCAAAGTTCTCTGCGAGTGAACTGTACCCACTACCAATGTCTTTTCTCTTTGATTGGTCAGGTTTGGTCAGTGTCGCCATCTTGTCTTCTTGACATATGAGGCACAACCTGCAGTCAGTCGTGTTTAGATGCGGTGATGTTGATGGTGAAGTTCGCTCAGCATGAGCTAGTGTGAACCTCTTGGACATGGTGGAACTGTCTTGAACAAAAACCAGCACCGTCAGTCTACAGGCATGCATGCGTCACGATGAACCTGGAATGACACAATGTAACATTTCTGGGATCATCACTGCCACTACAGCTACCACTACACCTACAACTACTACCATCACCGCCACCACCACCAGAATCATGTCATTGGATCCAAAGATAACAACAAATGTAGATCCAGAAGCGGCCATGTATCAAAGCAGACATTTTGAAATCCTATATGACGGCCCATTTGGTGGAAATACATAATGTAAATTGTTACCATTGGATTCCTTGCCCCCCAAAACATACATTTAGACACCAGAATCGAGTCAATAGACCCAGAGATAATCGCAAATGTAGATTTCAAATGGCGGCCATTTTGAAATCCAATATGGGGGTCCATTGGTGAAAATACGCAATGTAGATTGTTACCATTGGATTCCTAACCCCCCCCCCCAAAAAAAAAAAAAAAAAAACCCGTAAATTCAGACACCAGAATCGAGTCAATAGCAACATTAGACCCAGAGATAATTGCAAATGTAGATTTCAAATGGCGGCCATTTTGAAATCCAATATGGGGGTCCATTGGTGAAAATACGCAATGTAGATTGTTACCATTGGATTCCTAACCCCCCCCCCCCCCAAAAAAAAAAAAAACCCGTAAATTTAGACACCAGAATCGAGTCAATAGCAACATTAGACCCAGAGATAATTGCAAATGTAGGTTTCAAATGGCGGCCATATTGAAATCCAATATGGCGGCCCATTGGTGAAAACACGCAATATAGATTGTTACTATTGGATTCCTTACCCCCTAAAACATACATTTAGACACCAGAATCGAGTCAATAAGCAGCATTAGACCCAGAGATAATCGCAAATGTAGATTTCAAATGGCGGCCATTTTGAAATCCAATATGGCGGCCCATTGGAGAAAACACGCAATGCAGATTGTTACCATTGGATTCGTTACCCCCCCCCCCCACAAAAAACCCGTACATTTAGACACCAGAATCGAGTCAATAGCAACATTAGACCCAGAGATAACGACAAATGTAGACTTTAAATGGCGGCCATTTGGAAATCCAACATGGCGGCCCATTGGTAAAAATGCGCAATGCAGATTGTTACCATTGAATTCCTTGCCCCCCAAAACATACATTTACACACCAGAATCGAGTCAATAGCAGCATTAGACCCAGAGATAATCGCAAATGTAGATTTCAAATGGCGGCCAATTTGAAATCCAATATGGCGGACATAAAGACAGAATTCCGAGTGGCCCAATATCTAAAAATATTTGCAACATGTTAATGTACATGTGCGCCAAATTTGGTGCTTGTATCACAAAATCCACAATTCCTTTGAATTTTCGAGCTAAGCCGCCCCACTAATGTATCTAGTTCAATATAGGTATATTATACAAATTTAAAGATTTGATCTACCGTAAAGTCTCTTTTTGAATCTTTTAAATGTCTTTATTCTTCCGCATCTGAATTATTGCACAATCGTTTGGGAAAACTTCAGCAAATAAAAAATAATAATACAAAAGCAGGCATTTAGAATATGCTCACAGTCCAACAATCTTAATCATACCACTCCTATTTTCAAAGACAGGAAAACACTCAAAGATGAGAATATCCACATATTCCAAACAGCCGTTTCTATGTTTAAAAATGCCACACATTTACTTTCACCGTCATTTGAAACATTCTTCCCCTACAATGCAAGCATACATAACCCACACGACGATCATCCGATTTCCATCTAGGTAACCTCTATAGATCCGTGTTAGCACACATATCGACTAATAGACACCATGACTCTGGCGTTTGGAACTCATTCCCCGACACATTAAAATCCCGAACAGCACTTTACTCTTTTAAGTTAACTAGTAAAATATTTATTAACTAAATACACATATTGAATTGATGATAATTATGCCTGACATCAGAATTTGATTTTCACATATTTCATTTGTATCGAGTTTTTTATACTATCATGACTGAATTGTGTTTAGTGATTATAAATCAATAGTGATGTTTTGTTCATTATGAGGTCCATGCACATTCGCACACAGCACGATGTACCTTAAACCATTCCAGGCTCAATTTCCACTTCTTTTTTCGTTTCCCTCCTTTTTACTATACCACATTCTCAGGCCACCATCATTTCAAGCATAGGCTTCTGATATGCGGTCTGATGCATTTTTCCTTTTATTTGGCATCGAATAGATATCGTTCATAATAGTTTTGCAAATTCAACTCACATTGTATATTCTGATGTCAGTAATGTTGAAAAATAATTGATGATGCTACTTTGTTAGCAAATGTCGAAAAATGCAGACACAAAACCAAACAAACAGAAATCAGCAAGGATGGTGTGACATTGCACTGTAAACATTTAGGTTTTTAGATGAAAGTATTAAGCTTGAAGAGATTTGACATCTTCATGCCAGTCTGGTTTTGTGTTTATGAGGAAGAACACAATTACTTTTATAACACCACCACCACCACCACCACTAAAGCAAGAAAATGAATACATTCCAAGAAAGTGATGATGTTTTATCTGTCGAAAGAGATCAAATATGGATTTTATAGCAGAAGTATGCATTGTTATTATTATTATGATGCAGAAGTATGCATTGTTATTGATGATGTTGTTGTTAGTGTTGTTCAGGATTCTTTAGTGTATGAATAAACAATGTGACATGAAAGGCCTAGGTTGCCTTCTGGATTAAACAGAAGACACAAGGCAAAGACAAAGAACAATACAGAATAACGTGTAAATACAATATTACATGGTAAACGACCTACTCAACAAATTCCATTACATAATCACGATCAAATTGACCAAAAAAAAAAATACATTTACAAACAAACGAATTGATATATGCAGTATTTGATTCTAAATCATACATTTCTATCTTCATGATACAATTTTGTCTGATTCATTTGGATTTGTTTTTCTTCTCTTTCCCTCTTACTATTTCATGATGAGACTATCATCAGTATCACTGTCATTATCACTATTTATGTACAAACCAGCTCGAGGCTTCACCAGCATTTAAACATGCTCTCTGTCATGAAACAGCACAACGCTGACTATGTCTCAGTCGCTGGATGACATGCATGCGTACACCCATTTGACGGACAGTGTCATCAACTACATATCCTTGTCAACCAACGAGGAGCTGGAGGAATCCCGGACCATCCTCGAGAATGTCTTCAAAAGAAAGCTGCACAAGTTTGTGGGGAAGATACTTCTCCCTGAGGACGTCAAAGCGGAGGACCTGGTACGTTTGCATGATCGGAGTGGGTGTGTCAATCTTTACAAATTGTGCCGCAATTTCATAAACAGGGTCGAAGATTAATAAGACTTTCAGCCCCGAGCAGGTGTCTCCACTTAAAGTTTAACTGATCGTTTCTGATTGACTGAAGCGCTGCGGATTAGCGTGGTTTGCGTCCGTGTCATGTCCCTAGTCTTGATGACAACGTCACGTATATCACACTGGCTTAACATTGCTAGTACCCTCATCACAGTACTTTCCTGCATGATCGCCGATTGTCTTGTTATAATTAAACTTCTCTTTGCAACGCAAGGGTAACTTCCATGTCACGGTGCGGGTGGCATCATACGCTTGAACTTAACAAACTTGGCATCTTGCAGCCACAATTATCTGGAGAGATTTCCACTCCTCTTCTCCACCAAGAAACGCATTTCAGATTTACAGCAAAACCCCACAGTGTAATGGAGACGTTACCTTCGTCGGTAATGTGTAGCTAGCGGAAAAAGATGTAAACAGTTACATGATAGCAATGCACAAGCACGGCAAGGGAGAGCCATGAGGTACATGACATTGCGTGCCTATACCCCAAAGTAGCTTTCTCTGTAAAAGATATTTTGCGCCACCATTTCTGATCCCTAAGAAAAATTCTATAATACCCAAATGACACAATGCAGGGATGGGGCAAAGTTGAACATTTTGACATATTTGGAGGGGAAATTTGTGCATTATGATGGCACATATCATGTTCAAATTCAGTTTATAAAATCACTTCTTAAAGTCAAAAACCTTATAACCATAGTAAAGAATGATTCCGGAGTTCCCCAGTAATTGATCAGTGATACGTTTTGTTATACATTGTAAAGGCAGTGAAGACAAAACTACTTTGTTAATAACTAATGTTTAATGTATAGCACCAACAATATATGTATACATGTACATGTATGTGCATGTACAATGATAATGCAGGAACCAATGAATCAAATCAAATCAATTCAAATATTTTCTGTGGTTGTATTTTCGTTATGTTATGTCCCTGATATTTCAATGTCTTCAAAGAATTGAACACTTCGAGGTATTTTTTTTTTTCTGATTTGTTTTCTATTAACCATGTCCTAAAGTCCCTTTGCTTATTAGTGCTTCCCATTTATATAATTCTGCATCCCCCATTCTGTCCCCTCGTATAGTATTCGGCATGACTTCACTTCACACTATGCGCGTAGCTATTGATCAGCGACGGCAGTTGATGGGCTCTTTCATACGCGTCAGCATGGCAGATGGAAGACAATGCACGCAGCATATTTTTTTTTTCGACAAAAAGTTTCTTTATTCGATTCGTACTTGTTCAAAAAATCAAACCATTTTGATTGAAAATTTTTCAAATATTCCATCAAATTGTTGACCATATCGTTGGGTTTTAGTTCTAGTACGGTCTGCTACGTCGAAATATTGGATCCCGTAAGATTATTTTTTAGCTAACTTGGTCAATTTGGGGGTGCTGAATCCAAAAAACTTTGGTTCCATTTTTTTTTCGACCACGTCTTAAGCCGCCATTTTGAATTTCAAAATGGCCACCCACCACAGCAAACTGTATTTTGACCCAGTTTTCATAATGTGAGCATCATAGAAGGTTCAAATTTGATGCAAAAAGCATGTTTATGATGTCAGACATTCTGATACACCATTTCCTGATATTGTAGATTGTTTTAATACAATTTGAGGGCTGCCATCTTGAAATTCAAAATGGCCGACATAGCTAAATGTTATTTTTACCTGTATCTCAGGTTGAAGCATTAGGGAAAGTATGATTGCGGGGCAAAAAGCATGCTTATGATGTCAGACGTGCTAATATACACATTTTTGTTTTAAATGATGGATAATTTTGGTTGGCAGCCATCTTGAAATTCAAAATGGCCACCATAACAAATGTAATTGGGCCTATATCTCATATCGTATGTAGTGTTTAAGGTTCTAACTTGGGGCGAAAAGCATGCGTATGCTATCAGACTTTCTGAAACATCTTTTTCTGAAATGGTGATCCATTTTGATATTATAGGTGGCCATCTTGAAATTCAAAATGGCCGCCACACCAGAATGTATATTTTGACCCATATTTCATGTTGTAAACAATACAGAAAGTTCACATTTCGGGCATAAACCGGGCTCATGATGTTGAACATTCAGAAGCACTTTGATCCCCTCCCCAAAATTGCAGATCCTTTTTAAGGCTGCCATTTTATCATTCAAAATGGCTGCTTTTCAGCTAATATCTGTGGTTACAAGCAACTTTCAGGCATATCAATGTTTATGGTGGTGTACATTGTACATTCTTTTACACAGACACACACACACACATAACTATATACATTCTGTAATAATGAATTATTTGCATTGAAATTCAAGACGGATTTCGACTCATTTGGTGCAGTAAGATCTTTGCCCTGCAAACTCAAGTATGCTGGAGCGCTTTCATGTAGGACCTATGTGTAAGTCAATCACTTCAATAAATAATATCATTATTGCATAGGCGGGACTGCTTCCTGAAGGTACACTGCCATGTTGAAATGCAAAATGGCTGCCAAGGGAAACATTCCTTTAAGACCATTGCATTTGGGTAAAACTTGTGAATGGGAAATCATGTGATTCTGGTGTCAAGGCAAATGACTTTCAAAAGTACCTCAGTAACTG
Organism: Diadema setosum; assembly: GCF_964275005.1. NCBI lineage: Eukaryota > Metazoa > Echinodermata > Echinoidea > Diadematoida > Diadematidae > Diadema > Diadema setosum. Next base: position 28,280,031 of record NC_092705.1, on the reverse strand, counting down.
TGTAAAGTATGAGTGACAAAATGCCCCCATTTAGACGATTTGGTTGTAGAGTTTAAATTAAACAATATTAACTGTGTACAAGAAAATTTATCGGAAATTTACTTAGTTAATGTCTTTATCATATTCCCCTGTAAGTAGAGGCACAAATTAGGTTGTGAAGGGTTACGAGGTTTATTCTCTGGATGTGCTGTATCAAGACTCTACGAGAGCAAAGCGGGAGATTGTCCAGGTTGAAGTCATCCACGCCCAACTTCTGTAAGGCGTGGACTGTGTCATTGCAAATTCTGCGTGATTCTAGGCTTAGAGAATTCTTGACCCATCTGCTCTTTGAGTTATCCTCAAATTTTCAGCTCCAGCCTGCGTCATGAAAGGCATGACCAAGCAGACCTTTGTTTTTCGCAACAATTTTGCAGAACATAATCTCTCAACAATGTCAATATTGTACTTTATCATCTTCTTTTCCAGTGATGGAGCAGAAAGCAAAGATCCATTAGGAGAATGAAAGTGTTAGTTTCTATACGTACTAATCATCAATATCTCTGAAATTCCCTGTTGCTCTTGAAGTAGCATCTAATACATGCAATGGAATAAGGATAGGTCTATCTGCTTCCTCGTTGTGACGGGTGACAGCTCCATGGCATCTTTCATTGATGAACCCTTTGTTTCTTTTTTTCCCCACGTTCTGTGTCAGGTGGAATTGACTGATCAGTATTTCAACTTTCAGGCTTATTATTTGGCTCAGTTTTGTGGGTTTCTAAAGGCATGATTCTGAAAAACGAAACTTTGTTAGTAAGAATGAGGAGAAAGCCATAAAATTGTGAGATAAAGAATAATTATTGAATTACATAGAACAGTAGAACTTATAACTTCCGATAATTGTATCGTCCAGTAATGACTGGATAATGACAGGTCTGGCAGACTGTTGTACCGGTAGAAGTGTTATAAGAAGGTAGTGGTCCTCTGAAGCTTAATGACTTATGATCCGATCTGACACGGTGTATTTTAATTGCAAGATCTGAATGTCTGGTTTTTCTCATATTATCCCAGACAGATTTTTTTTTTTTGATTCTTTCAGATACAAATTCTTAGTACAGAACATGAAAACTTCCCTTTTCATTTCTTTCTAGAATATCCTCCTTGAATGTTTCCGATACCTATACTTGCCAAACACCACATTCATCATCCCGCAGTTTCAATGCAGTGACAGTTTTTGAGATTGCCCTCTTGTGATGGTGTTCGAAATTGTTGAGGAATTCTGATGCATCCAAAGTACCACAAAACTGAGGTATTATTGCTCCTTTGTAGTTTTAGAATCATTGGCGGTACAGCAGTTTACAAGCAACTTGGAAGTCGTGATAATTGAGAATGACCAACACAAGTGCAATCAGGAAAAAACCTACTCATTGGCATTCCCTATTCATTTTGTATTATTACGGAAATTCATCTAGCAATAATCAATGAGCTCCCTGATGAGTTGTTTCATTGTATGGTCAACAAATAAAGCTTGTGAATGGGATGCCTGGTAGGGTGACCACGGCATTTCTTGCCAGTACGAGACTTTTCCTTGTTTGTCTTCATTCTCTCGAGGTAACATCAAGTTTTTGAAGATCACCTTTAATCGTATCAATGCTTGCTTTTTTACAAAATGTTTAATAACTGGGATTAAATATAACTGTTGACGAGGTTCTACGACACCAAATAATGTTTTGCTTGAGAGGCAAAAACAAATTACGTATACGCGAACCACATACCCGCTTGGCTATTATGGGACGTGGGATGTAATGCTTACACGCTTGTCCACACTTATGGGAACCTGGTGGTATGGGACCCCTTCCCCCCCCCCCCCTCACACATTTTTGCCCCTCAAGATGGCTTGATGACGTCATTGGAACCTCGTCCTTACAGTCTGAATTTATGGCGGCCATTTTGAATTAAGAGATGGCTGTCGTTCTGCGTGACCTGAAAATCGGTTTAACTAGGACAATTTTGGCAAATTCATTTAGGCGCTTACCACAGTATTATATGCTTTTCTGTGGCCACCATCTTAAATTTCAAGATGATAGCCCATGTAATGATCCACAATAGGAAACAGCTGTACTGGAAAGCTGGAAAGAACACCGCAAGCACGTGCATTACTGAAAATTTGATGCTCCTACAGTAATTGCAACTTGAGATATGGGTAAAATTGCTGTGGCGGCCATTTTGAATTTCAAGATGGCAGCCCGATAAATTGTATTAAAACAATCCACAATATCGGAAAACGATATATCAGAGTGTCTGACATCACAACCATGCATTTGCACCAAATTTGAAGCTTCTACAATGGTCACTGTATGAGATATGGTTCAAAATACTGTTTTCTATGGCGGCCATTTTAAAATTCAAGATGGCAAGCTAGAAATTGTATGAAAACAATCCACAATATCAGAAAAAGATATACCAGAGTGTCTGACATCGCAACCATGCATTTTGCACCAAATTTGAAGCTTTTACAATGCTCACCTAATGAGATATGGATAAAAACACAGTTTTCTATGGCGGCCATTTTGAAATTCAAAATGGCGGCTGAAGACGTGGTCAGAAAAAATGGAACCAAAGTGTTTTGGATTCAGCACCCCAAACTTGACAAAGTTAGCAAAAAAAAAAAAAAATCAATTTTTACACATAAATCTAATGGGATTGCATAGTAGCCTCTACTATTCCAGCACTCTGTGATGTTGAAAATGAAATTTTATTTGAATTGAATATCAAAGTTCATAGGGACAAAGGTCATATTTAGATTGCTGACTTGTCTCCGCTCTTCTGGCCACATTTTTGACTCTGTGTGTGTGTGTGTGTGTGTGTGTAATTGCTTGTATTTGTTTTGGTCTTCCGCTGCTGTGCAGGTCAATCATGGGATCGTATAGTTTTGGTTGAGACCTAATTTCAGGTTTCTAACATTTTTGGTGAGATAATGAGAAACCTCTTATGAAATAATTATGAAAGAGCATGTAATTCTATGAGAAATTCAACGTTTATTTGATGAAACTTGGTTTTGAAATTGCTGAGATATCCAAAAAGAGCGCAATTTTAATAAAGTGTGGGACCCACACTTTATTAGGATCGCTTTGCTTTACTTTGTTTTTAGATGTTTCAGTCATTCCAAGCCCGATTTTCATCAAATAAACTTTGAATTCCTCTTAAAACGGTATGCTCTGTACTGTCATAAGTGTTTTTTTGGTATCTCGCAAAAAGTTAGAAGCCCAATTCTCATTTCCACCAATGCTGTACCATCCCTTTAACCCTTTAGTTAAGCCAAGGAGGTTCAAGAGAAAGGAGTCTCAACTGTTTTATTTCCTGTGAAGCCATGTTCGATGCCGCCACTCGAAAATATTTGAAGCATGTACCAAACTGGATCTGCCGCACAATTGGCTTGTGTCTCATTGCATAATCACCAGCCACTTTCTAAGGAACATAGTCTTTGTGATGGCAATCACTTTCCGTCACATCCCTATTTATAAAAGATAGAAATAGAAATTACGCAAAAAAAAAAAGAGAGATGAAATAAAAATTACTCGACTGGGCATGCCCGGGCACTAATCTTATATTTATCATAATAAAGAATTATACTTGAATATCATTCTATATCAATTTTATTTGTCGGAATTATTTGGAAAAGTGATAAAATCGGCTTTCTTGGAGAGTACATTTCTAAACACTTTCACATGATACAGCTCTTATTTAAACTTTTACACATATTTCTGGACGGAATTACCTTTTGTTTTATAAGTATTTTTTAATCATCAAATGAGATTTGCATTTCATTTAATAAATAAAGAAGCAAAATATAGCCAACATTATATTAACGTTCAAAATAGATTTTTGATTGCTCAGCAAGACGGCGGTATGAAACCCCGATCATCAAAGGCAAAAATGAGCCCGTGGAATTTTTTTTGTACATCAATAGAAAACTGACAACTGTTGAATAAAATTACAGCCTGTTGGAACTCCATCTCTTAAACTTCATTGGTTTGACAATCCGGGAAAAACACCGTCGTTCCATGACATGGCAAGGGCTACTTCTAGTCCACACCCCCTTTGCTCCCAAGCAGTGACAACTAATATTTCATTTCTTGCACATCTCTCTAGGAGACTAAAGATATGAACAAGCAGATCTGTGCTGCACTGCCTGCTAAAATGCTCAGAGGAGCCCAGTTGGAAGAAAAGGCCGTGACTGTTCGCGTAAGTTTCAGCGCAAGTGGTATCAATGAGCAGAACAGACCAGAAAGCATTGAGGATTTGATACCACGATTTAAGTTGTTCCTGAAAATCAGATATTGATACGCTTGTTTTGTTTTCCTTTAACGTCCAAAAATGTTTTTTTTTTCTTTAAATCGTTAAAGCAGTGCGTTCATATCTCAAACGTCCTCTAAAGTACAAAGCATGCTGTCTTAAGATCATTCGGGTAAGTAAGGGAAAATGCGTATTGGGGAACTTTAAAAAAAAGAAACATACCTCCCTTTACCCACTCCCTTTCCTCACGAAAGCGAGCAGTTTCGAATATGTCGTGACATGATTGGCAGAACTTCGCGGATTTCGCAAAATATTTGCAATACATTCTCCAAAGTGTCGGGATCTGTTTGGGATTTCACGAAAATTTTGCGAACATCGCTAAGGTCTTGCGAAGGTTTTGCACATAGAGGATTTCAAGCCATTTTTGAGATGATCACGAGCAAATAACGACCCAGTGTGCGGAAAACGTTCGCAAGAAATTTCATAGAAAAAAAAAATAATGAGACATGATTTCACGGAGAACGCGAACGTTTTGAGAAGGACGCGAATGGCAAATCGCGAATCGCGAAATCCAGCATTCGAATTTTAGTCTGCAAAAAATCGCCAAACGAACGCAAGGGTTCGAATGCGTCGGCAATTGTTTGCGGATGTCGTTTTAACTTCGGCGAGAATTAAAAAAAAAAAGTGCGAACCTTTTCCGCACACTTGGTCGTGATTTTCTCGTGATTTATTCTCGAAAGAGTCTTTAAAGCCTCGTCATATGCGCAAGACCTTCGCAAGACACGCGCGATGCTCGCAAAATGTTCGTGAAACCCCAAACAGACCCCGAAACTTTGCAGAATGTCTCGCGTATGTTTCGCGAAATCTGGGAAGTTTTTCCGATCATTTTACGACGTAAGCGCTATCTGTTTGTGTAACTTTTGAGACATTCTCACGAACGTTTAGCGCATGTGGGGGGGGGGGTGTATGACCTACGTTTTCTACAAATCAAAATCGTAGCATACACCTAAACATCGAACAATTATCTTTATAGTAAAAAAAAAGAAATTAAAGATTACTAAAAAGAAAGAAATGTTTCATGAACAAAAAAATCGCAGAATCTAAAGTATGCCAAAACTACATCTGAAACTAGAGATTATGTGTTTGAGAAACTGCAAAAAAAAAATCAAATGGTTTACTACTGGAGATAGGTCCTAAGAAAAGAAAACTCTAGGCCCGCACACAAGAAATGAGAGAAAAAGAATACATGAAAGAAAAAAATTCAAGACAGCTGCCACCATTCCTTGGGTACATTTTCGCCCATGACCATTGACAAATTTGCGTTGTTCGCATTTCTGTCGTGTGTTCTTCGTGTACGCAACATGCTGTACTTTAAGCGGGGTTCCCACTATCGTGCGATCTACTACGAACGCCACGATTGGACATTCGTAACTGATCGAGAAAGTTTTGTTGAACTCGTCTGAAATTTCACGTTTGGATACGAGGTTATACGAGTCAATACGTGTTGGTTCGCTTGGATGCGATATGGTCACGATTGGTCTTTTTCAAGCAATACGATCTGTCACGATCTGGTCTCCCGTTCAAATACGATCTAATAGGATTGTCCCAATTGAGTCCATGATTGAACCCGATCTACCACTATCATTACGATCGGGATCCCCGATTTGGTGCGTGCAGCTACGTTCTGATACGTTCCAATACGAATACTGCGATCTAATGCGCATTGTTGAGAAAAGATAAGATATCTTGCACGATCGGGATCAAAACCGACCCCTATTTAAGGTGCGATTAGACCCGAATGGGAATATTATAGTCAGGCTGACGATGGATTTCATTGTTTCCTCAACTTCTGCAGAGTGATTAGGCCTACTATCCTCAATCATTGATGATGGCAATGGTTGACAGGTTGAGGATGATGAGAACGTGACCTTTGCAGTATTGCGAATGACAAGTACGTTATTATTAGATAGGAAACATCACCTAGGCCAGTCACAGCCTCAGATAGTGCCTTTTCTAATTTAACCTGAAGAAATTAATAGATTATTGAATCGACGTGCTCATCCTCCCCCCCCCCCCAAAAAAAAAAAAAAAAAAAACTACACAAGATCAGATCATTGCCCCATCTTCTCAAGAAAAAAAAAAAAAGATCACGACAAATGTTTTCACCTTTCTTTGAAATACATGAAGAAAATAATTGTGTATGATGATGAAATTGAAGCTAGAAAAGAGGATGGGATCTTTTTGAATTCTGACTCTATAATATGTATTATATACGCTCAATATGAGAAAGTTGGCCGAACTGATAGCATTGCTTGTGTGTTTGATTTCATATTCGCATTGTATGTATCATATGCATTTTTATTTCAAATGTCGTTATCGTATTGAAATTTTGGTTGGTTTGGCTTGATTTATTGTTTTATTTAACAGTGTTTAAGAAAACCGACATACACGCAACAGAAAGGTAACTCCCCTAAAATAATGTCACTTTTTTAACAAAAAAAAAAGTCTTGCGCAAAATAATTTCGCAGGGGTATTGCTACACGTATTGACTAACTTCTATGTGAAAGATAATGACAGTGACCTTTATAGTCATGCACGAGTGACCTTACATCCGCGACAATGGTCACTTTTCAAAAGTCACAAAAGTTACTTTTTTGTGGGGTATGTTCAACATTCAGCTCCTCGTGGATGTTTCAGTGGAGTTGTTATTTTATATTTCATTGTGCCACCCCTCCCTTATTCAACCTCGCGGAATACAAAATATATACGATTTGCGAGTAAAATAAGGGCAAATGTGCAAATAAGCATAAGGAAAGTGAAAAAGTCGATCCGATCAACACGATTAAGATGGACGATTAGATAAGATTTGCTGCGTTTTGATACGATCCAAGACAATCTGATGCGATGATCACGATCAAAAATCAATCGTGTTAATCATAGAAAATTTTTGAACCGTCCAAAAATTTTCTACGATTAACGCGATTGCCACGATTGACCTCAAGATCTGATACAATCTATACGATCTGAGAAGATCACCACGATTGCTTCACGAATCGTGATAGTGGGAACCCCGCTTTAGCAATGATACACGCGACATTCGCACATACGTCTTGAGAACTTCGCACAAATTGCGCATCCTTCGCAAATCGTTCGCGTCCTCCGTGAAATCACACCCTAAGCCGAACTAAAAATGACACCCACGAACAGTTGACGACGCTTCGGTCTGACGATCTTGTATAGACTAAAATACGATGTTGGACTTTGCCATTTATCGTTCGCGTGCTCCGTGAAATCATGATAAGCCATATACATGTAATTCAAATTATCATTATTGTAATACATTTCTTTCTATAAGCATCTCAGTCTTATGACCCCCATCAGTAAAATCTCCAACGGCCTGCTGTTATACAGGTGGTAAAAATGGACTTTGGGAAGGGAGCCAAGAACCCATTGGACCACGTTTGCTACTACTCCAAAAATGACCCTTCCAAGGCAAAGCTGATCGACAAAGACCAGGTGGGGAAAACTTCTTGCCATGAAATCTGTTTGTATGTGTGTGCGTTTTGGTATAACTTAACACTGATGCAAAGCAGGCAATGTGGACTGCAGGCTCAAATAAGGGAATTTACATATTGAATGCATAAGACTGTTATTGCACTTGTGCCCTTGAGGTAGACATTACAGCAAGTGGTCGAAAGAGAAACCAATAATATATTATCACTACTAGAAAGAATTTTGAACCTACTGTACTACTGACCAAAGACGAAAGAGCTAATGAGTAGTAATTAGAAAATAAGGGAAGATGCACTTCATACCTCTCTGCCTTGTTTTATGCCGGCGTCGCCCTGAAGGTTGTTGGAGGCAGGAGCGGATACAGGACTTCTGTAAGGGGGGCGCTCGCGCCCCTTCCATTTTCTTAATTTCTTTTGTTTTAACAAAAAGTAAAGTGGGCGCACGTCCGGTGCATCCCCCCCCCCCCCCTTCCCGCCATAACCCCTCCACAGCTCCGGTTGCCCGTCCATTCAGCTGTCCATCTGTCTGTCTGTCCTACATCTCTTGTTATATGTGTTTCTTTGTTCGTCGTAGGTGTCTCACATGTTACCAAGGTCCTTTCTGGACCGCTACGTCTACCTGTACTGCAGGAGTCACGATGAAGATAGCCTCTGGAAGGCCAAATTGTGCTTTGAGAAGTGGTGCGAAGTTAAAGGCTTCGGAAAGCCAGAGGTACGCTCCCACGTTGATTACTGCCCTTCCACCATACTTTGTATGCATAATGTATACATATTCATTTTAGGTACTCATACACATGCACACACACACGCACACACATACACACACACACACACACACACACACACACACAAGTACACACTATATGCAAAGCTCCCAGCCCTCATAATTTCATTTGCACGGCACTTCGACATGACCATGAACAATGTATTTTAGTTATGATGTACGTTTTAATCAAAGTTTCAAGAACTCTAAGTAGTATTAGTGATTTTAATGAAATAAACAGTTGTTCATTTAATGGTTACTTCACATACTAATCCGAACTCGTCAGTTGTTAATGACCAAAATGATAATCAAAATATTTCGAAGCTCTTCTTTACAGACCCTATAACTTTAGTTTACTTTGCTGGAAGTTTAAACAAGAATTTTGAGTCGTTGATCTCACCTGACTTATTTGGTATCGAGGATTATAAAATAGTTTGTTTTGATTGTGGAAGCGGTAAAGGTAGCAGGGTTGCCATTTAATTCCATCTTTACTTCATCTTTGTTTCAAAGTTAGAACAGATATTTACATTGAAATCTGTGAGGATTGGTTTATAGAAACTCTCCATATATGAAAACAAAATAGTTGGTTTTATTTGCACCACCAAATAATGTAGCACATGTGCATATTCTAAGATAATCTTGAGAATTTTTTTGTTATTGATAGGTATCTAGTGAAAATAAAGAAGTTTATCTTATCGGCAACTGACTATAACATTGATATGATAAAGACAAACATGTTACCTCTGAGGTTACTTTTTATATCAACGTTGATTGATTTTTATTTTTATATCTAAAATCCGACAAGAGTAACTCAAACCTCTAAAACGCTTTTAGGTATTTTTCTTTTTTCTAATTGTACCGATATAGATAATTTCATGAGTAAGATACTTTATAATGATAAATTTGATCATATTCCCACTTTAACAATCTCACAGCATATATAATCATCAGGGGCGGATCTAGCTTTCTTCCAAGGAGGGGGTTTCAGGAGCTGAGCTGGGTATTGCGAGGGAGCGTAGCGACCGAGCCCGTGCGAACAAGGGGGGGGGGAGCAAATCTCGATGGGGGCACATTCATGTGACGGTGTGAGATCCTCGGCGAGGGAGCGAAGCCACCGAGCGGGGGAGGGTGTGGGAGGGACGGTAGGGACTTTTTATTAAAACGGAATACAAAAGTCGCGTTTATAGAGCATTTAAAAGCAAATTTCTAGGGAATTCAACAGTGGAAAGAATCATTGCGAAGGACTATGATTAAAACATACGGGGGTACATTATTTCATGTGACGATGTGAGATCCTCGGCGAGGGAGCGAAGCCACCGAGCTGGTGGGGGGAGGGTGTGGGAGGGGAATACCCCTTCCCACGGTAGGAACTTTTTGTAAAAACAACGTATAAAAGTTGCGTTTATAGAGCATTTAAATCTAATTTGTAGGGACTTTAACATAGTAAAAAAAAAATAGACCATTTGTTACCAAACGGAATTATGCGTTCACTTGCAACACGCAATAAAATGAATTGAACACCAGTTTAGAATTACTAAGTGCGTTTTATTGTGATAAACATAAGAAATAAAGAAATGAATTGAGTGGTTTAATTCGCTTATCACACAACATGCATTATTCTCAAAGTTTTGAAAATGATAGAAATAATGTAAATGGCTTATTTCATGATAATAATAAAGTATTTAGAGAACTGAATGATATATCTAACGCATTTAACATTAACAGTGGTCCTAAGTTAGCATAGAATGTTTTAAATGATTCTGTTATGAATGTTATAAAGTTTCTTCTATCACGTTTTCACAAGTCTTTTTTTTTACTCCAAGCAAGAGATGAGGTATATATTTTCATGATTCGTGAAACCCGTAAAGTTCGATAGGTCAACCGACCACGACTGACTTATTGTGCATTTCTCGGAGATTAATCTCAAGTATAATCACGGCTCTTACATACATATGATATATATATATATATATATATATATATATATATATATATGAATATATATGTGACCGTGCACCACAAAACGAACAAAAAGTCGCACACACTGATTTTGCGTGAGGACTGAAAAATAAGTGAAATGGGTCAACCTATCTGATCTTGACTTTTTCATATCTTCTGAAAGAGCAAGTCTTCTTTTACATTATGCTGAAATTTCGGGGTCATAAAACGGGTGGGAAAGTGTGTTTTTTAGCAGTTTATCTCGAATATGTTTGGTAGAATAGTGTGATTAGGTGTGTCTTCAGAGTCCCCTTTTCATTTCTGAAAAACCTTCTACACAGTCTTCACTTTCAACTCTAATAACTTTTGAAAGGATAGAGCTACTGCTTTGAAAGTTGGCATTAATTATGGACAGAATGTGTTAATGAGGCATGCTTAATTTCACGTTAATTTGATAATCCCTTCATTGTTGTTACTCTGGTGGTTTACTTCCTGTTTTTTGTCCCATTCATCGCACAGCCAGCACGGTTTGGTAAAAATTAGGCGCTTGAATAGACACTGTACTTCAGAGCCTCTTTTCTCAGTTCACACTTTTCCTGAGTTTGTGCTTTATTTAGATAGGTTAGGAGATTCCATTTGATTTGAGTTATACATCATTTTAAAGCTGAAGGTCTGCTCTTTCAGAATATGGTCTTAAGTAAAAATTCATTTCTAGCGACTTTTTGTTTGTTTTGTGGTGCAGGGCCACATATATATTCATATATATATATATATATATATATATATATATATTTGATTTATCAATTTGCACTGGTAAATGTCGTAATTCTTTAAAGGTAGCCAGAGTAGTTACGATTTTTATGAAAGATGACCCTTCTTTTCTTACAAGTTTCCGACATAATTTATATAAATGATCCAGTATTTCTAAGATCCTGGTGGTCGAGTAGAAACTTTTTATACCTAGAAAATTTTTGAAGTACAAGTTTTTTTTTTTTTTTTTTTTTTTTGTTATTGATTCGTGTTCTAGAATGATATTGGAGTAAATTTAGCCTGGTTGCCACCTGGGCAACCTTAAGCAACCTTGGGCAACTTTTTTATTAGTGTATTTAGCAATCAGTATACGTACATGTAATTAGCACATATATAAGATATGTTATATATTGCTAATCTTAATACAGGAAACCTGTAAACATGGGGAATGAAAACTTTTAAGGGTTTTATATATCGAGGAATCCATTCATAACATTAGTTTTCAATTTCAAATGATGTAAATGTCTCAAATACCGTAATTAGCATAATGAGCGTATTCGCATACGTACAATAGTGAAGTACAAGTGAGGTGGTATGATATATACCATGGATATAAGCTGAAAATGTTAAGAACAAGGTTTTGTTGGTGTTGTAGTTGATTCATTAATAAGATGGGTACTGAAGTACACTGAGCTTGCTTGGTATCTTGGCAAGCTTGACCAATAATTTTTATTGGTCTTGTTAGCATAATATTTAACTAATTAGCGCAATAGGTAATATTTTGATAATTTCACTGCAGAAAGCCCGAAAACATATGTACAATACGATTTTTCAAGGGTTTTTTTTTCAGACCAGGAATTCATTTGTAACACTGGTTTGTACTTCCAAACTATGTAAGTGTTTTAAATATCATATTTAGCATAATTACATAATTAGCACATTAGGTATGTACAGTGTACAACAGTCCAGCAGATGGTTTCAGTTGCCATGTACTGTACGTGACCAGGAAAAGTATGTATACAAGGTCTTTGTAGATTGGTGTTTAGATGGGTACTAACAACACAGTAAACTAAGTAAGCTTGGTTGCCATCCTCTCAGCATTAGGCAATTATCTTTGATTAAAGCCTAATAATATTTTAGCTAAATAGCGTAATATGTTGTAAATTTTAAGCCAGGACGCCTGGATATTACAAATTTTAATACAGGAAGCCTGAAAACACGCAAATTATAACTTGTTACTAGGGTTTTTCTACAACAAGGAATCCATTTGTAACACCAGTTCCCCGTATTTCAAATGATGCCAGTGTCTTAAATATCATAATTAGCATAATGCCCTAATTTGCATGTGTACAAAAGTAAAGTAGATAGCACCATAAATACACCATATGAATGATCTCGAAAAGATGTTAAGTATAAAGCTTTTTGTTGCTTCTTTTGTTTAAGACGAGTATTAAGCAAGGTAAACTTTGTTCCCATCTTACTTGGCAACCACCTCCCTTAAAGGGAAGCAGTCCTGAGATTTTCACTGTACTGATAATTAAGAAGAGTAAAAAATATAACCTTTCACCAATTTATACGCGTGGACAACAAAAATTGTCTCCGTACGCGATTTTTAAAAAAATAATTCCTGCAAGCGATCGTGTAAGAGTCTGCCAAAAGGTGCAACGTCATTGAGGCCCTACTCTCAAGTTGACAGCCGTGCCTCAGAAAACCAATTCAAGTGTTCAAAATGATCATATCTGATTTTTTCATAAAATGTGACAATATGTGGTTTTATTATTTCAAACAAAATATTTCAAGCTTATTTATATATACAATTAATATAAAAATAAATAGTAAACACGTATTTATAAATAACTAGGGATGACGAGCAGAAAACCGCTGGAAAGAGTTGTGCATCGATGACGTATGACTCTCCGCCAAGACTTGCTCATTTGCAGAGTCACACTTTTTTAACCGAAATGTACGAGCTTATTTGGTGATTTGAAAGTTTGTTTTTGATGAAAATAGTTCATTGGAGGTACCAACAGCAACATATATATTTTTTTTTAATTTCGTGAGGACTGCGTCCCTTTAAGAATTGAATGACTTCTTAATCCCCTACTCCAACATGCAGTTTTGCATATCTCTCCGTTTGTCTGTCTGTCATTTAGCAAGTCCAAGAATTGTCCTGGCACAAAAATCTTGAAGACATCATGAACCTGACGTCTAGAACTCGTTACAAGATAACCTTAAACTATGTACATCTTTTCAACAAAAAGAAATAGAGAAATAATGTGAAATCAATGTATGGTAAATAATTGGAGTATGTTGTTACTTGTTCGATTGCTTTTCCTTCATTCTCTCTCATCATTCAGGAAAGAACAATCATAAAACTTACATTTCTTCATACACACTCATACAAACACACACGTACATAATACACACACACACACACACACACACGCACACAACACTTTGCTATCTACACAAACTCTCTACACTTTTGCACCATACTGCCCCAATTCACATTTGCTTCCCCACTCGGAATCTGCTCGATGAGTGGTATACTGTAACTGAATTGTCTTTGATTGTATTGCATGTGTATCGTAAGGCCATTATCCTCGTCAATCATGTGTTAATGATAATAGTCTCCTGCATTTTTGTTACACTGAGATTTGTTAAATTTGTCTTTAGCAGGTGCGTAAGATCTTATTTTCTGGCAATGCGTAAAAGACACCTGCACGTAATAATTTTGTATTATTAAGAAAAACAGTGTTGTTCATTTATGTTCGCCGTCAACCTGTTTCCATGAAATTAACTGTTCAAACATTACGTAACTACTTTGTTCAATTGACTTTCTGTTATATTCTGGTATGAAAAGGGAATGCAGAAATAAAATAGAATCAATCAATACATACACAAACACATATTAATATATATATATATATATGATATGATATGTCAGACATTGTAAGACATAATTCTTAATCTTAATTTTGTCAAATTGTTTTTCCTTGTCCCCTGTTAAAATCACGTTATCACTACAGAGACATGCAGTTTAAAAATATGGCATGCCCATGAATCAAACAAAGACCAACAGAGTATAAAGAGCGTCTTCTCTAGATCAAGGAGTGGCACCGGCTTGTCGTATTGCATTTGAATAATCTGAAAGTTATAAACGTTGTTCGTGACAGCAGCTATAACGGTGGAATAGGTAAAATTGTAATGTGTGCAGATATGTATGTAATAAAGGTAAATCAAAATACATCTTTTTTTATATATCATGTGCAGCCCATGAAGAAGTACGTGTAATTCAGTGCATCACACATCGTGAAGGGTTAAGGGAGGTTGTCCAAAATCGTATCAAGGTTGAAATTTTCTTGAAACTCTTGTGCGTTACTTCTTCTGTCCAATCAACATTTTGTACTAGGGTTTACTTTCCTGTGAATGCAATAGTATGAGATGTTTATCACTTATGCATTAACCTATTTTCATCGTGTATCTAACTTTACAAGGTACCAACTTACAAAGGAAATTATGTTGAAGCCAAATGAACAATTGCATCTTTCTTTCTTTCTCTCTCTCTCTCTCTCTCTCTCTCTTTCCGATCCCACAGCCTGGGAATATCTTGCCTCCAGAACCTTCAGAAAAAACTCCCGAAAAACAAGTTCGCAAGAGGAGTTCATCTCCTGCTACTCCGAGGAAGCCCAAGATGGGAAAACTGCAAACCTGCGATCAACCATGATCTTTTTTACCTGTTTTCCTTTTTTCCTTTAATTTTTACTCTGTGTTTTGTTTGTTTGCTTGTTGTGTTTTGACCATTTTTTCTACCATGGGGTTTCTTCTGCCTATGTTGTCCGTAAGAGTTTTGTTCTGCTTCTCATTGTAATGAAGGCTATTCTGGATTATTCTTTTCTTCCACTATTGAATGCATGATAGCTTGTTTTAATAACACCTATTTCACCTGCCAATGGTTCTTTTCGGAACGCCTTGTCACATCTGTGACAATGAGACAGAAAACGAATGGCAACCTATTGTAGCTGTATATAAATGCTTTCCAAATACATGATCCTGAATTATGCTGTTAGAGAGGGAGAGACCAAGAAAGACAGAGAGAAAGAAGGTAATGCGTTTTAAGAAAATCAATTTCATGAGAAGAATATAGAACATTAAGCCATTAACCTCATAGTTGTCTGGTTCCATACCAGAGCACTTGTATTTCAAACCAGTACACATGAGATTGTCCATGGTTTGGTTGGGTTTTTCCAAATCACACATAACAAAATAATACAAATAATTAAAAAATTGACATTACACGACGCATAAGTTAGCATACTGCCTTACAAATCAATTCAAAGTACATAATCTACACACTATGAACATGACAGTATTCGATGCATGAGACGTATAGCATAACATTATACACACACAAAAATGTTCAGAAGTAAATCGTGGAATTAACATTTGTAAATCCTCTAAATGATGATTGATTATTCATCCAGAAATATGTCACGTTGTTACGATAAACGATTTTTTAGAAATAGAATTGAGCATTTTTAGACATTATGATAACAGAAAAACAGGAAACCGCGATCATAAGCAGCAGCTTAACATTGATGGAGGCCTCGGGGTAAAATTCGAAACTTGAATTCGATTTACATAACTGTACAATTGACGTGTCTACAAAATAGAATCAATAACGAAATTCAAAATGTAGTAATTTGTGAGATCAAAAAAAAAATAGAGGGAAAATTCAAAATAGTTTTGTTTATTTGTTTTCAATAGGCATTCTTTGCTATGATACTGTACTGAGGTGATTGCTGTGCTGTGCTGTGCTAAATTTAACGTTTAGGCATATAATACATAATTAGGTTTATTTTTAGTGTATTTATGTGTCATGCGTTATTCCATGTATGTCTGTTACATATGTCTGTTTACAATATCAATTTCAATACGGTCATAAATATAATAACAAAAGGTGCTCAACAAGAAAAATTCCCATGTTTTCAGTTAACAGATTAATAGAGCTTGTATCATGTTCCCTTTATGTCTCAGTGACATTGATATTATATTAGTAATTATCGATTCCAATACTAGAGGGGCAATACTGCTACGTAGGAGATGTTATATATTCAGATATGCTCGCATTCAGCAACATGTCATTGTAAGCAAAAAGGGGCAAGGAATTCACAAAGGTGAACATTATGCTTGATATATGGCTCCTTAATATATGCTTAAAGTTGTGAATTTATCAAAAAGGAATATGCCGTTGGGCATAGCTTGGGTAAAACAATTGCAAAAAGTGGTGAAAGTCCTTGTGAGAGTCCTTTCTTTGCAAACGTCTTTGACCAAAAAAAAAAAAAAAAAAAAAACGAGAACGAAGACTGAATGAAAGATACTTGTCGACATTGATAGTTCAGTTCCCAGGATACTGTTGAAACATAATGAAGTATCGGCTAGTATTAACGAAAATTGTATCATTTGCAATAAATCATATCAATACCAATGTTTTTTAAGCAGCTTGTTAAGACTGCATGCAGATATCAATGCCATTTGTAACGTTCTGTAGGTATGGCTGATCAAAGAACCCTACTTTTTCAGGGCCTTGACTTTTAGTTCATCCGTATGAAGAAGTAAATTCTACGTTTTTCAAAAAGACTGCTGAGGCAACAAGTACGTAACAGCCCTCGTTTTCCTAGCATCACGATTGGTATTCAGCGTATTTCTGTATATATGAAATAATCGTACGTTTAACAGCTCGTGTTTTAGTTTCAGTTTATTTTCCACTTGAACAAATTATATCATTATGACAAGTCAACAGTCTCATCAAATATGAATAATAGTTTACAAGAATTTGCTCGACAGGCATAACGACCTCTGGGCAATGTGAAATCTTGTAACGTTTCTTTAATTGACAGAACGAGAAAACACAAAACACGTGTATACACAAATAAATTATTTAAATCTCGAGTATTTTCAACAGTATGAAGCCGAGGAGGACAACACAAAGGGAATGTAACAAGGAAGAGATAAGCTATATTATGATCATTTACACGGAGAGAGAATAGAAGAGATAGTAACGGTGTTTAGTCATGTGAAGCTATATTGCGATCATGTACTCGAAGAAAAGAACATAAGAGATAGTTACGGTGTTTAGTAATTTGAAGCTATATCATGATCATGTACATGAAAGGAATAGAAGAGATAGTAACGGTGTTCAGCCATATGAAGCAATATTACGATTATTTACCCGAAGAGAGAATAGAAGAGATAGTAACGGTGTTTAGTAATTTGAAGCAACATTATTCTCATGTACACGAAGAGAGAATCGAAGAGATAGTAACGGTGTTTAGTCATTTGAAGCAATGTTATTTTAATGTACATGAAGAGAGAATCGAAGAGATAGTAACGGTGTTTTAGTCATTTAAAACAACATTATTTTCATGTACACGAAGAGAGAATCGAAGAGATAGTAACGGTGTTAGTCATTTGAAGCTATATTGTGATCATGTACATGAAGAGAGAATAGAAGAGATAGTAACGGTGTTTAGTAATTTGAAGCAATTTTATGTGCGTGTACACGAAGAGAGAATCGAAAAGAACGTAACGGTGTTTAGTCATTTGAAGCTATATCATGATCATGTACACGAAGAGAAAATAGAAGGCATGATAGCAGTGTTTGGTATTTTGGAGGTTTATAATCAAGTTTAGTGCACAAAGAGAGAATTGAAGAGATAGTAACGCTGTTTAGTAGTGTAGAACTGAATTATGATCATGTACGCAAAAAGAAAAGAAAAGAGATATAAACCATGGTAACAGTGAAAACAAGAGATTATTAAGCAGATATTAACAATGTTTAGTAGTTTAGAGCTATACTAATCATGTACACACACACATTGCTTTACGTAAGAATTTGTATTTTGAGCCTATGAAATTGAAGAATTATACGGTTGGAAGAGTATAGTTATGATTGTTGTTATAGTTATGAGTATAGTTAATCAGTGAGCAAGACTGCGAATTCGAGTTATACGTAGCGATTAGAACTTTTTTTTTTTTTTGGTAGGATGATTAAAACGTTGAAGACAAGGATTTCGTCTTAGATCATCAGACAATGCATGGGTTTTATACATAAGGTCTGTGATTTAGTATAAGTTTTTGTGCTCTGATGAGTTCATGATTTGCTGTTGTTGCTTTTAGACGCAGACACTTCTCTCCCAGTATATCATAAATGTAGCAGTAGTTGAAGTATTATCTCAATCAAAGATATGGTTATAGTTGGCAAATGGCACACATATTTGATATGCTGTTAATTGCAATAAGATATTAGGTCGAATTTTCAGATAGCCTATTCATCATATTTCGTTACCATATTTATCATATTTCGTTACATCCTATAGCGCCTTTTTAGTTCGTTTGAGCCAAGTGAGCTGATGCGATCATTCCTCGTCCGTAGTTCGTCGTGCATAAAGTTTGCACATTCTCAGTTTCTCCTTCAAAACCCCCTAGGACGGATTTTCTCCAAACTTGCCAGGCAACTTCCTCATAGTAACAGGATGTTAATTTGTTTACATGAGCGCCATGACATCCCCTTATAGTTGATGAATCTTAAAGAATCTTCTTCTCTCGAACCAGAAGTCATAGAGCCAAACAAGGGATATATCATGAGTAAGTACATTTGTGCTGTTTGTTCGGGTTCATAGCGGATCCAGGGGTGCCCCCTTCACATACACACACACACACACACACACACACACACACACACGAGCACGCAGTAGGGGAAGGAACAAAGTTGGGCGCCAAATTTTTCATCCTTGTGTTCTTTAAAAAATGGTGACATTTCCACCCAAACCTGGCAGGTATTAACGCTGGAATGATAGAATATAATTTGCACAAATGAGCAGCGTGCTCCACATTAAGGTGTCCCTCAAGGGTCCAAGATCCCCATGATTAGAGAATCTTGGAAAGAAAATGTATTGTCTTAAAAAAGAAAAGAAATTCTCTTATTTAAACACGATGAACATTAGTGAGTGTAATTTCAAGTAGGGCCTATGTCAAAGGGATGGTACAGTATTGGTGGAGATGAGAATTAGGCTTTTAACTTTTTGCGAAATACCAAGTAAACACTTATGAAATAGTACAGAGCATACAATTTTAAGAGGAATTCAAAGTTTATTATTTTGATGAAAATCGGGTTTGGCGTGACTGGAACATCCAAAAACAAAGTAAAACAAAGCGATTGTAAAAAAAAGTGTGGGTCCCACACTTATTAGAATCGCTCTATTTTGGATATCTCAGCCATGTCAAAACCAATTTTCATCAAATAAACGTTGAATTCCTCATGGGATTACATGTTCTTTCATATTTCATAAGAGGTTTCTCATTATCTCACCAAAAAATTTTAGTATCCTGAAATTAGGTCTCAACCAAAACTATGCGATCCCTTTAATGGCAGAGTCAGGGGTGGCCATCGTGGGGCCAGAACCAAATTAGGGGCCTGTTATCTCATTTTGATCTTTTCTTTGCTCTTTTTATTATGTTTTGATTCATAGTGAATAGTCTACAAATGCGATACTTAAGGTGAGCACTATAGAGCCACTTGGTCTCTTGCTTATATTTGTTTGTTTTAACATAAAGTCAATTCTCAAAACAAGATGAATTTAACCAAGAATGCCTTCTACACCACACTTGTAATCAGCAAAACAAAGTAGTTTGGTGTGTATTGAACGTACCGTATCTTAACTTTTACTGATATACTTACTCGCAAATCATGCTGTTAATATTGTAGTTGGAATTACTTAGAGGGCGTAATTAAAATGCTAAATTGATTAACGATATATTTGTTCATTTTGTTGTTATGGTTGTGTAGACACTCATTTCTTAATAGCTACATTGCAGTTTGAATTGAGTTGAGTTTATTTTATTTATACACGGAAATGAAAGCCTGCTTTCAGCTGGACAGCTGTTCTTCAGCAAGGCCGTGTTTTACATCGAATAACAAAGCATACATACACATGGCGAAAATGCAAACATATACAATGATATACAATAAATGACAAACACTGAACAAGTTACAAAACAAAATCAATGAAAAAGAAATATAGGTATTAAAAAACAAAAAGAGAAAATCGATATACTTCTGTGGACACATTAAGGGATCAGAGAGAGAAAGAGGAAGACAGAAAGACAGGTATATTAGCTTACCAGTGTATGATATGCTAAATGTTACCACACTTCATTTTGTATCAATTTGTGGACAAGCTGCCTTCAGGAGCAGTCATTTTATTTCACACTTTGAGTCTGCATTGCTTAATTTCATAAATTCCACATTTCATGTATCTTTAGCATGTGGATATTCATAGATTTTTATTTTATGGCCTGAATCACTTCTGACATTTGACATTGCAGTAGTTTGTTTATAACATATAAAATTTTTTATTACTGCTACACACCATTTTCAGAATTATTTTTTTATTTATTCTATTATCATCATCATTATTATTATCATTATTATTATTATTATTATTATTATTATTATTATTGTTATTACAGTTATTAATATCATTATCATTATTATCATCATGATCATTATCATTGCGGTTAGATGTTTGTTAAGTGTTGTTTAAAGGTTTGCATGGTGAAGTAAATGAGGAAGAAAGATTTGCAGTGACACCATGTGTATGTAGTCCTTAACCGGATCGTTGTTTGGCAGAAGAGCCTAGATAGAGGAGAAATGAAGAGGGGAAAGACATATGGGGGTTGTGAGGAGGGCAAAAAGTGAAGAGTTGGGGACAGTAATGTGTCAGTTATTTTAATTTCTCATTTTTGCATTTCTCCCACAGGAACCTTTTCAGGATTTAACTGTCATCAATTTTTCTCTCCATTTTTTTTTCTCCTCCGCAGCATTTATTTCTAGGATCCACACTAGCTCCCACTAATTTACGTCTTGAATTTCAATTTGTTCTTTTCTTCTTATTTTCTTTGTTCCCCCCCCCCCTCTCTCTCTCTCTCTCTCTCTCTCCCTTCTCTCAACATATTCTCATCTCTCCTCTACTTACCCTTCCTTCGAGGGATTATTCGTCTTTTCTCCATTGATTCCGCATTCCATAGCCACACTGTTGGCCGACTTCGTTCTTCTCTAGGTTTCATGAATCTTCACTGCTCTCCCCTATCTCTATGATTCTCCAACATTTAACTCCTTCCTCTTCCTCTTCCCTTCTATTTCATTTTTCCCCTTCTAACGATGTCCGAACATCTTACTTGATTCTCACACTATTCTTCCTTACCACTCTCAGTGTTCCTTTCTCTACCGTCTCCACTAGTGCAACTTCAACTTCTTTGTACCTATATAGCCCATTACTGTCCCCCAACTCTTCACTTTTTGCCCTCCTCACAACCACCTTATGTCGCTTCCCTCTTCATTTCTCCTCTTTCTAGGCTCCTCTGCCAAACAACGATCCGCTTAAAGACTACATACACATGGTGTCACCGCAAATCTTTCTTCCTAGATGTTTGTTGGTCATGCCTTTTAGCTCACCTGAGCCAAAGGCTTGGCAAGTAGCATCCCTATGGGGATAGGAACCAACTGGGGACTAATTTTCACGTTTTCATGTTCTTCAAAATACATGGCAAAATTTGTCACCAAACTTGCAAGGCATTATCTGTGGGGTGACAGAATACTGTCTTCTTCGCTGAACAATCTGGTCATTACAGGGACACTCTTCGCTCACAAGGATATTTACAAGCTATCTTGGTACTCGCCTTACAGGAGGGATAAGAACCATATTTACCACCTAGTGATCAGTGGCAGATGGAGGAGATTTCTGCAGGAAGTGAGATTGAGGAGAGGAGCTGGTGTTGGCATTGATCATATTATACACATCAGCTGCTTTTTGGAGCGAATATCAAGCTGAAACTCAGGAGAGCAGGTAGACATAAAATTCCAAAAGAACATTTTGACACTGGCAGATTGAGAGATCCCAAAGTAAAGTCAGCCTTCAGATTATGCCTGAGAAACAGAATCCAAGCATTCCATGATTTAGAAGTCGAAGAATTCCACACAGTAAACATTGGCACAGCATGGAAGAAAATAGAGACTGTGTTTTCTAAGAGTAGTCAGACATATCTTGGATACAGGAGTGAGAACGAAAGAAAACCATGGAGGAGAAAAGAAGCAAGAAGAAAATGATGGACGATGGATGGATATCTCAAACCCCTCATGGGTGCAACAGTTTCATCAACCATATTCTTATTCAGCACCCTCACAATAGGTTTGAGTCAATTTTTTTCTTTCAAAATTTTCGCCAAATTGTAAGGAAATGTATACAATTTTTTTTATTTGGGGGGTCATATTGGAGACCATCAGGAATATGGGGTAAACCCATCAATTTCTTGTCAGTTAGTTTACCATTTTTTGGATTTTTGGTCGCCATTTTGGATATCTTAAAACCCCACAGGAGTGCAAGAGTTGCATCACTCAAATTCGGATTCAGCACCCTCACTGTGTGCTTTCCGTGCTGGAAAGAACACAGTGTTCCACAGTGTGTTCACATTGTGTTCATATTACCGACTATGTAAAAACGCTCAAATTTAACAGTGTGAAAATGATTTCACACTGTGGTTTGGTTTTTCACGGAGAGTTCACATAGTGATGCTATGTTTCACACTTTGATGTTCTGTTTCACATTGTGAATTCGATTCACAATATGATCAAGATTTTAAAACTCTCGAATTAAACAGTATGAAGAGATTTCACACTGTGTTCACACTGTGCGATACTGTGTTATTTCCAGCAGGGGTAAAAACCATCAAATCTTTAAAATTGTTACCATTTATAAAGAGATATAAAGGAATTTCAGATTTTGAGGGCCATAGTGAATACCTCAAAACCTTAAGGATACCAAAGTTGCATTATACAGATTTGGATTCAGCACCTTTGAAAGTAGGGTAAAGCCATCAAAAACGTTGGGCGGATAGTAAGACACGGTTACGCCCAAAATTTGACTTTGGCACCCAGGCTGACTACTCTTACACAAGTCCTTTGATAGATTTTGATTTTTTTTTTTTTTCTTTCATGTCATGTGGTGAATAGGTCAAACTCTTTCCTATCGTATTCCTACTAAGTACATGTATTCTATGGCAGATTTCGGATGTCTTCTTCCAAAACCAGTGGCGTATCTGGGTGGGGGGGGGGGGGGAGGGGGGCACTTGCCCCGGGCGCCACTCCTTGGGGGCGCCAAAAATGAAAAAAAAAACACGGGAAAAAACGATGAAGAAGAAGAAAAAAAGGGGGGAGAAAATGAAGAAGAAGCAGAAGAAGAAGAGAAAACCCTCGCCCGGACGGGGGGGGGGGGGGGGGGGGCTGGGGGCAGAAAACTAAACAAATCAAACAAGATAAAAACAAAACATGATGATGCGGACCAAAATGTATATTGTGTTCACAAATGTCATTTTATATTTAGCAGGCAAAATGTTACACGGAGCAGCGGCTGCAATTTCTCTCGTTCTGAAGCGATCGTCGATTGGATCAAAGGAGGGCGCCAACGGTTTCGAACATGGGGGGGGGGAGGAGTGGGGCGCGAAAAAATATCAGACAAGATAAGAACAAAACGTAATGATGACGCGCAAATATAAAAATTTCGGCTCACTCGCTCGTACTAATATAGAGTATTTTTTCAAGTCCTCTGTTTGTTGGTATAAATCGTTATCTATAAGGCCGTCACTATATCATGATTATAATTGTAAGATTTAATAAGCAATAAAATGACAAGAATTTCATGTTTTGTAAGCTTAATACAAAATTTTCGGATCGCTCGCTGCGCTCGCTCGCCAAAATCTATCAAAAAAGGAAAGATAAAAACAAAATGTGATGGTGACGCGGAAATATACAAATTTCGGCTCACTCGCGCGTACTAAGATGGAGTATTTTTTTTTTTCAAGTCCTTAGTTTGTTCGTATAAATCGGTTCTACTGCATAAGGCCATCACTATATCTTCATTAGAATTGTAAGATTTGATAGACAAAAAATGACAAGAATTGCATGTTTGTAAGCTGAAATAAAAAAAAAAATTCGGTTCGCTCGCTGCGCTCGCTTCACCAAAATTATCCGAGAAAAGAGAAGAAGATAAGAACTAAACGTGATGATGACGCGGAAATATACAAATTTCGGCTCACTCGCGCGTAGTAATTTAGAGTATTTTTTCAAGTCCTCAGTTTGTTGGTATAAATCGTTAGGTTATCTATTAGTCCGTCACTATATCTTGATAGAATTGTAAGATCTAATAAGCAAAAAATGACAAGAATTCCATGTTTTGAAAGCTGAAATACAAAAATTTTTCGGCTCGCTCGCTGCGCTCGCTCGCCAAAAATTGTCACACAAAAAACGATAAGAACAAAACGTGATCATGACGCGGAAATATACAAATTTCGGCTCACTCGCGCGTACTAAATTTGAGTATTTTAGTTTGTTGGTATGAATCGTTATCTATAAGGCCGTCACTAATCGTTATTTATAAGGCCGTCACTATATCTTGATTAGAATTGTAAGATTTAGTAAGCAAAAAATGACAAGAATTCCATGTTTTGTAAGCTGAAATACAAAAATTTTCGGCTCACTCGCTATGCTCGCTCGCCAAAATTTATCACACTTTATTACATTTAAATCACTCTCAAAAGACCCCTTTCAAGTGCTTGAAAAAGCATATATTATGAAAAAGCATGAAGTCCCTACCGGGATGGGGTTGGGGTTGAACACTTTTTCAGAAATTAGGGGGGTAGATTTCCGCGCTTGCCCCGGGCGCCGTTTTCCCTAGATACGCCACTGTCCAAAACGCAATATAATATCGGTGCACATGTGACCAGTTTCAAAGAATTTGGACAGGAGCGATTTCGTTTGTGTGTATGTTTGTGCGTGTTTTGTTGTTGCTTAGTACCGCATTGTGCCATTGTGTTGTAACGCATGGTTACGTTGGAACTGTTTCGAAGGAAATTTCAACATAGCTCCTTGGTTTTTCAAGGAGGAAAGGTCATGACCAAATTAAACCACATAGCACAATTTACCTATTCTTACTGTACATATGATTGAGCCCGAGGAAGAATGACAATTACGCATGCACTGTTTTTTAACTGCAGCTCGGGAGTGAAGCTTGAACGTCTTCGAATAACTTTGTCAATGAGACAACACTAGATTTGTTTGTTATTGGGTTTTTTTTTTCATTGGTTTTATGAGTCACACAAACGCGCACATCAGCACACATACATACGAAGACCTGAATATAAGAATGACCCAAGTCCAATTTTTGGCCAAATTCAGTTTGACATGGGAAATTGTAGCTTATGCATGGACTCATCTTGTGTATAAATGATAAATCCTAATTACCCCCAGAAGTGCTTGAAATAAATGAATTAAATCTTATATAAATGTAAGAATGAAGGACTTGGGTCATTCTTACATTCATATTATAGCGCCCTCTCTCGTCCTCTCATCTCTATAGCAGAATATCATGTATATGAATCAAAGAACGACCCAAGTCCATCACACAAATTGGCCTCTCCACAATTAATGTGAATGTTAATTGTCATAATAATATATGTTCTGATTTGTATATACAATGTTGCCTTTCCATCACAGTTAAATAGAATATTATTAGACAAATAAAAAAGATATGAAGTTTTTTTAAGTTTACTCGAAATGGTCTTCCATGGACTTGGGTCGTTCATATATTCATATACTCATACATATACGTGCAAAAGCTATAATAACAGACACTTAGGCCAGACTTGGAAATGAGGCGCGATACAAGAGTGAATCAGTGCCCAATTCTTTACTGATAAATTCATAGAACATATAGTGCATATATTTTCCACGATCACGTGACACAATAACGTGGTCTGTTGCTGCAAACCCGATGCAGCAGTCAATGGTTTGCAGACAATAAAATTTATAATGCTTACAGTTTTCCACAGTAACATCTGAACCAATAGTTGTATGTGTCTAATGACTAACGGTAATCATAGAAAGTCGAAGTTCTTCTAAACCGCGTAATGAAACGGGACCCAGATCAGTGCTAGATGGTTGACACACTTGCATAAAAATGACAATTATCGAAACACACAAAAACGTATTCCTCAGCATACAACAAGAGAACTCGATTTGATTTGCACAATATTGATTTGATGAAACATAGAGGTCTTCAAGCAAGACTAATATTTTTAATCAGTCTATTTAGTGCCTAAGAAGTTTTGAGTTGTCTCCAACAGGATCTGCCAGTATTATGAATTATCATCGACATCATTATAATCTATTTATATACGATGTAGTTTCAAGTCAACTGTGTATATTCACCTCAAACCATCGCTCAAGATAATGTTATTTGGGAGTTTTATTGAAAAAAGAAAGAAAGAAAGAAGAACAGATGTAACATTGCACATCATTTCATCAGATTAGTTTTCGTACAAATTACTCAAGGCCACATTACAATATCCTTTCATCTGTTATAATACATTTAACCCGTCAAGAAATAATATGCTTTGCACCTACTTACAAAGTAAAGTTGTGGCTATACACAGGTATTGTTAGGACCATGCACACATAATAAACAGCACACTTTATATAATTTGTAAGCGCATAATGCAGCGATAAATCGAAAATCATATTTATTCGGACGTGAACTGATTTCTTTGAATATTATTAAATAGACATACTCTCTGTCCTTGCAAGTACATTTAGTTTTATGGGGGAAATAACGTAGCAGAGTCCACGATGTATCAGTCAAACATGATGTAATAAACAGGTTAAGCCCATAAGACATTTTTCCATACTGCAAACACCAATAAATCTGAAAATTCAGAAAGAACTCTTCACAGTAGACTGATGTTTGAGAGGTTTACAAATCAAACAAAATATAACTTATTCAAATTAATGAAATTCTTACGTCCAGTTGATCTTATTGCAACTTTTTGACGAATTGCCCAACATTGACCTCGGTGTAGGACAATTTGTTAATTATTTGCAATAAAACATAAAATAAGCTACTATAAAGCCTAGACAATTTAAAGTGTGTTTGATCCTCTCTGTATGAGAATTGGAATGTATCATAAAAGCCAGAAGAAACGCTCCCTTTCCATCCTATCATTCTGAATATCGCAGTCACAGCCACGAAAAAGAAAAATTTTTGCAATGGGCACTATGAACTACACATCACAGTTCTATTATGCATCTCGTTTCAAGGCGTTTGTAAGTTGTAATGTATTCAATAAAAGGACGGATGTAATAAATTGGTTATGAGGGCACTTTTACAATTTAATAACAAGTACTTGAAAGTCTTCAAAGGGTCAGAACTTCGGCCTTCTTCGTCTTTCCATACTCCTAGATTTCCTGTACCAGGTTATCATTTGCTACAAAGATATACACATGGCATTAGCAGTGCCTATCTCTTTTGTATTCGTTTTGTTTTGTTTTGTTTTGTAAAGGGAGGGGAGAGGGTAGTGAGAAAAGTTAGGATATCTTGGTGAAGTGGTTAAAAATACTAAGTGAAGTTTAGTCATCACCGCATCCCCTTCATACAGTCTTTACATTTTTGTACTTTGGTAGTGCCGCGTCTCATGGTCGATGGTTGAACAGGTGGTAATCGACGACTGCTGCGTCTTCGACTTGTTCTTTCCAAAGTATTCCACGAAAGTGTAGAGGTAAGGATTCAAAGAGGCGTTGATTGGGAGGATAAAGACGGCGCACCAGGCATAGAGGGAGACAGGCAACTCGACGAGGCTAGTCTGGCTTAGGATCCCCATGATGATGACCGGCATCCAGCAACAGAAGTCCGTCCCGACGATCACAGCCATCTTTGCCGCCAGTTTGATCTCCTGATCCCGCGCGGAACTCGCGTGACGCGAGGTGCCCATGGCCTTGGTAGATCTACGGACGTTGACGAATATGATGATGTAACACACCAGGATGAAGAGGAACAGGATAAGGTTGATCCCAAGGAATAGAACAATGGAGTAGATCCACGCTGGTTGCATGCTCCCTCCCTCAGACGGTACGTAGATGGTGAGGCCTTGCTCACGTGACCACTCCAAGGTCCCTTCCCGAGATTCGTCGGTACTGAGTGGCAGTCCGATGCAGACATCCGACAAGCCGTAGAAGTTCGGGAGAAAGACCCCTACAATGATTGGCACTGTGCTGAGAATCAGGGTGATTACCCACGTGACGGTGACGCACACACGAGCTGACGAACCGTGGAATCTAAGTCTTCCGAAGGGAAAGACGACACTAACGAACCGGTCGAAGGTGATTATTGCGAGCAGGAACACAGAACTCTCGCTCGACAGGACTGCCAAGAAGCTCGCGAATGCACAGAGCCCGGACTCTCGCCATGCCGTAGCCCTGAGGTAATAGTAGTGTCCGTAGTACAAGTCAGCTGAAGCTACAATGATCATGAAGACACCCATCATCCAGTCGGCTATGGCAAGGTTTGTGATGAAGAACGGCTGCTCGTGCTGCCGTTTATCTCTTCTGTTGTTGCATCTGATGAATAGCACCATCGAGTTACCAATGAGGGCGCTAAAACCCAGTATCCACATAGCAATCCGTAAGACAGTGTTAGGCATGAGCCTGTGACAGGAATCCAGGGCCGAACGGCTCCCGGCAGAGCACTTGGTGGTATTACTGAATAGGCAGCAAAGACGGTAGTCGTCTGTCGACCTGTATTGTATGAAGCAGAGAGGGCGCTTCGTTTCTTGCTCTGGTTCGGTGATTGTGACAAAGCATGCAATTCCCTTCAACTTTATTAGGGAAAAGAACAAATAAAATGCTACTGACTCTGTAAAAGCAACTCCTGGGCAGTGCTGAGTGTGGACTTTCGACAGCAGGAACTGGATGTTTGTCATCATTGAATCATGCAAAAAATTAAGACTACTATGTAAAGTTTTGAGATGTAACTCGAATATTTTCAGTTCAGATTTTTCCAACTCCAATGATTGTAATAGACTGTCAAATAGGAGCAATATCACATTTATCATCCATTTTCATAGGAGACTCAAGAACTGATAACAAGTTGCTTATATCTAAAATGTCTCACACATTATTCAAACAGAGAGAGGGGGAGGGGGAGGGAGACAGAAAGACAGACAGATAAACGTAAAGAAAGAAAGGGGAAAGCTAATCATTATAATGAATGAAGTGACCCGAATACATAAAACTCGAATAGCTCGTTGTTCATAACTATTTTGATTTATGAGTGACAAGGTAGACAACACTGTCTTCTTCTTTTGAACATATGTCATTCATACTCACCCGATTTGTATATTCCTTCACTGGCATCTTCTTTTGTCCTTCTCACACACAATGTGTCATTTTATCTTTATTTTAGTGCTTTGGAGATTATTACCTGAAAGCACTTCACACTCTCATTTTGGTACGTCGTACATCCTTTGATCGGCTTTGAACTACTGAGGCAAAGAAAAAAAGAAGAAGAAAAGATTGTACTCACAGCGTTTTAAGTTTTGTTATTCCTCTGAACATGTCGGGTTCCAGGTGGTCCAACTCCGTCTCGATCAGACTCCTGGAGTGAGGAATAACAAGAGAGTCACGTGGTGTATAGTATGTCCCAAAAATACAATGGGATTTTCGTATTAATAACTCCCAATATGACTTAAACTGTCTAAATGCAACTTCAGCGTCTTAAAACATAACATCTTAGCTCTATTTTGCAGAAAACCCCATTCAATTTGGTCAAGCGGTCACAGAGAAATGTGGATTGTTGTAAAGCATGGCATGAGTCCGATTCTTCCAAATTTAGCACTTGGATGCTCTTGGAACTGCATGCTAATGTGTGAACACAACAGCCGGAATTTCGAGGGAAGAGATTCCTGACATGCTCTACAAATACCTTATTTCTCTTCGACCACTGAAGCAAATCGGATGGGGTTTTCTGTATGATTTGAGCAATGAGTTATAGTTTCACACACTGAAATTATATTTGGATTGATTCACTTCTTTTAAAGTTATCATCGCGGAGGGTCCCGTTGATTTTTTTTTTTTTTTTTGGACATACGGTATAGTCACGCATTGATTATCGTGGTTCATGGCAACAGGGGCTTAACCCATTCGTAACTAAACCGCCCGAAACCGTCCATCAGATTGATCCCTCAACCGCCCGAAACTGCCCGTCCGCATTTTTATAGTTTTATGTTTTACTATTTTTTGTTGCTTACATATAGAATAATTACGTAAATCTAAAGAGGTCAAAGGTCAACAAAAGTAGATCAGAATTATTTCTGTGACACACAAGTCTCTTGGCAAAGTCTTAATAGGCTTTCAAGTAAACATAATTTATAATAGACAAAAATAAACATGCAGTGTGCTATTTTGCATAATTTAGAAAGCTGTCAAATTGAGCGTGATTATATTGCTGAACCTTCCAGGGAACAATAGGCCATTATAGGATCTTCAGTTGCTAAAGGGTTAACATCATTCCCTGCATGCTTTAGAGGCCAAACGCGAGTGAACAGTCATGTGAGAGAATCATATTCAGCCACATAACAAATGAATCACAGATTGTTTACGTCTTCTGATGATTTCTAAAGATCCCGAAGCAAATAATGCTGTAGGCTCAGATTTTACTGTGTTATTTGTAAAAACAAAAAGTCTGCTAACAATGTATTATGTTGTCGTTGAGAAAGATTAGTGGAACTTAACGTAGACTGCAATTGATATCAATAATATTGCACAGACAACGATGTCTTGATATGTGGGTTAGAAAAGTACTAGAAGCTTCTATAACATCTCCGACATCTATCATGTGCTTACGCACAAAAGTTTGATTGCTAATATAATTGATATACCCATTTCCACCATGTCCACGCTGCCTTTCAGGGAAAAAAAAAAAACTGTTTCTTACGTAATTGCTTTTCTGAGAATTTCACTGCTAATTAAAAAAATAGATAATAAAAAACTTGTTTTGTTTGCTTTTTAAAACTGATGCGTTCTAAAACTATCGGTGATCTTCAAACACAAGGTGTTGGTGTTTTGTTTTTTTTTGTCTTCAATAGCATAGTGCCTTAATCAGTACTTAGCTACCTGTTGTTGTTGTTTGTTTGTTTTTATATTACCTGGTCAAATAAGGTTCTACATACAAATTCCCTTGAATGAATTCACAAAGTTGTTCAGTCACGTGCTCCGACAGAACTTACAGATGTGTTATTTCCGGTGTATTATCGAAGGTCCCCGGCTCGATATAGGAGAGTGGATTCCGCTGGAATGAACTGTTGAACAGACAAGAGAAAATGTTTCGATGACCTGCTTTAAACTGACACTGGCCCCTTTTCACCATGTGTATTTCTCTCTTCCGTCTTACAGTGGCAGTGTCGCATTCGGTTTTTCTCCTATTATTTTTTTTTTTTTTTTTACTCGGTTAACCATCGATCAACATTCAAGTATATCAAACTTTCTCTTTTTTTTTCTTTAAATTCAGTTCACCAAGCATACTGACTGTAGCGTATAACCATCACGTTGTTAACATAATACACAAGCATGCATGACAAAAACAATACACTGATGGTTTATTGCACTCCCTCCCGCTTTATCCACTGACACAAGCTCTCATAAAATAAAGCATATATATATATAATTCAATTTATACCTATATATGTCTATATACACAAATATACATATTATATACATTTATATATAAACACACATAAAGACTTTGAAAGCAAAAAAATGAACAAAAGTTCAGTTTTGAAGAAAGGTCGCCAAATATGCTGAAAATTACATCTTTTCTATGATACTTCACTCGCTTTATAACAGAAGTAATTTGAATTATCAAAATTATCACATATATTCTAATTATTCCTTTATAGCGATTTCAATCTCAAATATCGCAAGTTGATAAAAATAGATATGTCAGTTTTTAAACTTAAGTCTTAACATATAACTATATGCACATATATAATAGATATGTATATATATAATTATATATATATATATATATATATATATATATATGCGTGTGTGTCTGTTTTTGTGCTTGTGTACTTGTCACGATAATGACGATCCACAGAATTTGTATAGCGCCATAAAATTTGTAAAAACACTCAATGGCGCAGACTCCTCACGAGAGTATAGCAATTGAATGACTGGTGAAAAAATGCTTGCCTGTATATATAAACATTCATGTCATATTCGTTTAGAATCAAATTATACATTATTGTAACAAGCACACACAGAGACGCCCACACACACATACACACACTTAATTCATACGTTGTGCTTACATCCAGGCAACTGCCGACAGTCCGTCGAGCATGCCTCTACGGAGTTCGGTGATCGCATTCCCGGTGAAAGACCTGCAGGAAAATATTTAAAGGAAAATTTTCACATCGAGCAAAAGTTCACAATCATGGCTAGTGACATCCATCTGAAATATTGTTTTCTGTCTACGAATCATTAATGTAGACATTAGCGGCGATTGGGGGGGGGGGCGTTTACAGGGATGTGTCCCCAATTCCACGAATCTACTTAACAATATGTGCTTGATTTTTTTTTTTTTTTGTTAAATTGAAAAATGTCCATGTAGTACACCGAAGGTGTGCACCAGGTCGTTGAATTTCAGGTCTAAAATATATAGAAAAACAGAAGAACATCCTCCTCCCCCCCCCCCCCCCGCCCGCAAAACAGCAGATGACAGATACCACGATTTAGCCATTCAAATCGTCCCTGAGTATTTTTTTCTTTACTTTTCGACTGGAAAATTTCCATGCATATTATGCTCCACATCTTCCCCTCTGCTCGACAAACCACAGCCTACTAGTACACAGTGAAGACGCACACGCAGACCAAAAGGTAACGGATTTTACGGTTTAGCCATTAACACTGTTTTTTTTTTTCTTCTTTTTTTTTTTCAAGTGGGCACTGAGATCTTATTCACAAAATAATGTGCAAGCTTCCTCGTGAGGCTTAGAGATACCCCCTCACTCTACCCTCGCTCGGTCATTGCACTCTCTCGCTTGTGTCTCCCCCACCCACTGACACGAGAAAAAAAAATATGACTACGTATACGGCCATAAAATATAAACATGTGTAGCTTCGGGCGCTATTTTCACCCGCGAGGGTATAATCGTTTCGCCTATTATACGGTATTACCGTCCCCCTACCCCGGCCTTCGTTAAATAAAATTGCCTCCACTGCGACGCATATACATCTTTTCACATGACGAAAATATTCCGAAGATATTAAAGCTCAAGATCGTTACCCTTATATATTGTTACAGTGAAAACCACTTTCATTAAACATTTTGAATTGTAACGATTATTACCGGTTCACGTACCCTTTTGGGCCATAAGTGCACGCTGTGAGTTTGTAACTGGCTGCAAGTCAATTAGATATATAGTTAAAAGGACATTAGCGTCGGAATGATTTAATGGTTTGGGTTTTATTATTCACTCCATTCGGTAGTACAATAATGAAAACTCACGTCTGTTGGCATACTCATGCTTACCAGTAGTATGCGACTTTCGAACATCGTGTGTCATCCCCATATAAAATTTCACCTTAAAGAGCGGACACGGATGTAACTGTATTTGCAGGAAAAATATATCTCAACATTTTCGAGAAAACGTACTTGCTCACCATGTGTAACAAGTCGTCTACTCGCAAGCTCTAAAAAGTTAAGTACAGACACACAATGTAATTCACAAAGATTCGACGTGCATTACCTATCAAGTTAAAATTTTTGAACTGATGCATATAAAGGCATACCAAGGAAGTGTCACACAGGTGTGTGATGTCTCCTTAAGCGTATAGACAGGTCATGTTTACAGGCAAAACGTTTAAAGAAAATGTCTGTGATGACACGTCCAGTGACGTTGAAGGTCAAATGAGTATTTAACTTCAATACATGCCTTGCATAAACTACTGCTACTTAATGCAATTCACGTAAGTACCCATGAGAGTATGAAAAATGATGATGATGATGATGATGATGATGATGATGATGATGATGACGATGATGATGATGATGATGATGATAAAACAGCATTCACATGGAGTCATTTATACAAACAAAAAAAAATCAAAGGCGCCCGGCTTTCACAATGTGTCACACATTAATACAAAGTTGTTTGGAAAAAAAAAATAGGTCTTCAGTTCAGATTTGAAGGTATTGAGGCTGTTGCAATTCCGAAACGGAACTGGCAGAAAGTTCCACAGACGTGGCGCAACAAAAGAGAAGGCCATTTCCCCATACATTTTTATGCGGGTATTGGAAACATGGAGAGTCAGGCCAGTACAACGTAGTCCTGGTCGTCGCTGACGTACACTGATAAGCGCAGACACGTAGCCAGGAGACAAGTTATGGAGAGCCTTATAAGTAAGCAGTAAGATTTTACACTGCACTCTGCGTTGCACAGGCAGCCAATGAAGCTCAATGAGTATTGGTGACATATAGTTAAACTTCTTGATGACTATGAGAATGAAATATGTGATGTAAAATATCAAAGGAAAGAAAGATACGCAAAAGCATTAATACTTACACCCCTTTTATCTTGTCTAGCCCTCGCATTGCCCCAGCCTCAATGTAACTAATGCGGTTCCTTCGAAGGATTCTATGTGGACAAATAAGAGGTAGAATTGTGTTTCATTGTGAAGTCCTGCAGAGATGTCAAAATGTTACCCATCATGTGCCTGGAGAAGTTATTGGAATTTGCAGGATTCCTTTGTCACAATGGCATTGGCACATCTGATTTCAAAGCACTGCTGATAAATATTATTGGAGAGAGATTACAAGAAACCTTATTACACATGTACAAAAGTAGAGATAAAAAAACAACAAATCATCTCGGTTTGAGAGAAAAACAACAACTTCGGCCTTCTTAAATGTGTTGCCAATTTCAGATTAGTTAATGTTTTAAAGGTACATGGTCCCAGTGTTTTAGTCAAGAATGCGTACGCGGGCGCACGGCGCAAGTTTCCTATAGAGACCTACGCTATCGACTCCTCTTTAGCGCTTACGCTGTGGCCCACTTCCCCGAGTTCAAAGAAGTCCGATTCACTGTTGTCAGTGGTCCGATCACAGTTCGGCTCATGATTCGGCTGAGGGGGATGGCAGCTTTAGCAAACTTCTTTTGTGATGTCATAATAACAAGCACATATATGCATGCACCCTCAGGCTGGCATTACTACAGACTGCGCGATGCGCAGAGAAGACAACGAAGGCAAACGTTACTTAGCATCACCTATGCGCTTTACTCTTGATGACATCTCAACTTCGGCAATCTTCGTATCAATGCTAACGGTGTTCGGCAGTATCACCAACGGCGACCTCTACACTACCGGGACTATGCACCTTTAACACTTTTGAGGCTTTTAGGAAATTCTGCAACCAAAGCGAAAACGATTCGTATGAACGTAAAAGTTCCCAAATAAAGATAATTGATTATTCTACGTAATTTGTTATTGAATACTAACACAGAAAAGAATAAAGATATAAGAAAATATAACACCAATCCCAGAACTGCATTTTCTGGAACTAGGCTCTACTTTCACTGGCAATATCTTATTTGTAAAGGGGGATACTACGACTTATACCACGATACAACGGGGATTGTTGTCAATTCTACCATCAGTATAACCATCGACATCATCAATGTTTTGCTGCCGTGAAACGATACAGGCCTATATCCATCACCAATGCACTGTTAAAATATATTCTAATTCCTGTATACAATAATACCTGCTGCATTCTTTTCGCACTCACATAACAGACATTGTGTTCAACTTACAGTAACTATCACTTGCGACAAATGTGTGTAATGCTATCTGTATGTCATAGCTTCTAGTTTTCGTTGTCTTTTCTAGAATTACGTGATCTTACATTTACATATATATTTTGCTGTCCTTATTATTTTATGTTGTGTATGTTTTGGGGTTTTTTTTGGGGGTGGGGGCTGCTGGAAAAAACACAGTGTGAGAAACACAGCGTGAACACAGTGTGGAATCTCTTCACACTGTTAACTTCGAGTGTTTCAACAGTGTGAACACAATGTGAGTCATCATGTCACAGTGTGAAACCAAGCATTACTATGTGAATACTCTTTGAAAACCACACCACATTGTGAAATCATCTTCACACTGTTAGATTCGAGCATTTTCACATAGTCAACTATGTAAACACACTGTGAACACACTGTGGGACACTGTTTTTTTTTTCAGCATGGGGGGGGGGAGGGGCTTACGTATACATACAATACTTGAAATTGTAAAGCTGGAGTATGCTTTCACTGCCATCGATTCAAATGAAGTTTACTGTTTCTTTGTTGTTGTTGTTGTTGTTGTTGTTGTTATTGCTGTTTTTGTTTTTGTTTTTGTTGTTGTCGTTGGTAGCATGCTCAAGCAAACATTCTCAATGGGTGACACTTTTGAGTTGCATGTCAATAGCAAATAGATCTTTTCACGTGTTTTGGAACGGAAAGATATCCCTGAATCATTATATCGTCATTATGTTCCTCTCATTCCATTTACTTACAGATCAGTTAGGCTTATCAGGTCCTGAAAGGTTCCATTCCGAAGGATCTCAATGTTGTTGGAATCAAGGCCCCTGTTTGATAGAGCATGAGATAAAAAACAAACAAACAAACAAAAGAATAACTAAATAGGAGGGAACAGCTATACACCAGCTGTGCACTGGCGCTCCTTTTCTGGGGAGCATTCCGCCCATGTGAAGTCCCCATCATGCGAAGTACACACACTGTTTTATTCAAATGCCTATAAAGGTGCACTTGCTCACATCTGGGCCCTATTGCATAAATGTTGAGATCAAAAAAAAAAAAAAATGAAAATCAAACATAAATCGTTCATTGCTCAATTCTCATGGGCCGATACCTGACTTACGTCTGATTACATCTCTTTTAAAGGATCGGCTGGGCACATGGAAGTGATATGGCGCTGAAGTCTTGCTCAAGGACGAAAAAAAAAAGAGTCTATACTTGCAGAGGTATACAGAACGCTATATCAATACCTCTTATCAAAGGTGGAAAACGTTGAGAAGCTCCTATCGACAGCAGAGGTACAAGTAATTTAAGTACAAACATGCCTTCTAGGGCAGGAGATTTCCTATGTCACACATCAACCATTGTATAAAACCCACTTTAAAATTTATTCTATACATTTATTTCTTTCCTCACTCGGAATTAATCATCGCATGCATTTTACTTTCCACACGCATCACAAAACAATTTTAACACAAATTCGCCTATAGCAAAGAGTGAAATTTGTGATTATAAATGATAAAACTACTCTGAATATCTAACTAAACTAAAAGTTTGGTTTTTTTTAACAAGTCACTACTTATTAAATGGGAAAAGTAATTGCTGACAATCATAACGTTAACGGCTATGATGACATCTAACATGCTAAGCAACATCTAAACGTCTTTTCATATATATAAGCAATGGTCCATCATGGCTGGGGTAAAACATGCAGTATGAACTCTTCATGCATTGTATATATATTATATACAAAATGGCATAATACGGAACGAGAGAAAGAGACTAAAACAACAAAAGTAAAAGTAGCAATTAACTCCAACAGTCAACGTCAATACAAATTGGTTTGCACAAATGGGAACCCTACGAGAGCGATCAATGCAAACGCGCCTTAAAGTTAAATTAGGCTCGGCAGCAGCTTAAAATGGTGGTCAATATCTGATTATATGCTCATTGGAAAGTGATTCTCATCTCAGCGTACGCCTCCGACTAGTGGTGATTTATACGTATATTGTCTTGTTGAGCTACGGCTGATTGGGTATTGCCCGGCAGGGTTTTGTCAAATAACCGACCACTTAGAATGAAAAGCATTCAAAATTAGTAAAGAATAGGGATGATCAACAGTCGTCTATGTGAGGTTGCGTTTAAGTGCTTGTGGATGTGTGTATGTGTGTGTTTGTTAACTATGGGGTATCCTTTCACGATGTTTAATACCAGACATGAGTCACATGACTACTGTTCATGAATGAGCCGAGACCTCGCTATATGCTAGCATGCTAATTTGACAGCCGAACATAATTACTAATATCAGCGCTAGGCAGTGACCGGAGTATAATATAGAGAGAGTGCAATTCAGTGTCACCATGTCTATAGCGTGATGTCATAATGAACGCTCAAAAGTGAAAGTCCAAACTTACAGCCACACGAGATTGGGCAAATCGGAGAACATAGGTCTGTTCACATCTTCGATGATATTAAAGTCCAAATATCTAAAAAAAATAGGAATAGGAAGTGATACGAGAGGACACTCTAATCAGAGAAACAGATAAACCCCGAATGAAATTTAAAGGAAGAAAAATGGAAGCATTAAAGTTATAGGCATGGATATACAGGCCACTAATGAAATGATTTTTCCCCATCGTCTCAAAACCAGAAAAAATAAACCAGAACATAAATCAATGCAGCATAAGTGCTCACCCTCTGGAGGAAAGAGAATTGTTTTCATTTATTTTTTTTTTCTATTTTCCCTATATGGCAAGGTATGAAGGCAGTTCATGAAAGAGATTGAGATGAATACAAGTGATGAATGATATCATGGATATATTCGTACATCGTGAAGACAAGAATGTGATATGGTAAAACAAACAAAAATGTTCTACCAAATACCTGAACTATCTAACGTTAATACGTAAATAGATACTTGTTGCCCAAAATAGCAGACTATCTAGACAAAATGTACAACACAAGGAAAGCACAATGTCAAACAGGCGGTACATTTTAATAGCAAAACGTAGATCGATCATAATCACTGCACGGCAACGGTTTCTCATGAGAGACTGAGATATTGTCCGTCTTCTCTATCAAATTTTCATTCAGTAGCATGAAATCTACACGAAATACTTGAACAGGATCACAAAGATATATATTTCACTTATCTAATGAAATTTGATCTGCGACATGCATTTGATGGAGTTTGATATACCGATCATGTAACTTTACTTACAGTTCTGCAAGTTCGTGCAATCCGTTCAGGGCACCCGGCTCTATGGCAGCGATGTAATTGCGTTTAAGGGTCCTGATAAGAAACAATCAGTGCTTCCTTTATAGTGCAAATGTGAATCGATGCTTGTTTTGTTTTAATGTTTGTTTGTGTCTCACGTGTATAGCATGTACATAGGGTGGTATATCAATGCCGGGGACTGTTCATTCATGTGATATAACGTGACAGTTTACAATTCGAGGCTATTACCCAATAGCAGCAAGTCATTCAGCTATTCAATGTAAATAGAAGTATGCATAAACAGTATATAGAGATATAGATACTAAGGAACATGATACATGGAACATACGTACAGTGATTCACACCTCATTCAAAGTTTAATGTATCTCAATTTACAATCCCTCTTGTAAAATTTCTCGCCTGATGGAAGTAAAATTGCAACGCAATTTGTATTTCAAAAAGCAACAATATAACATGTACCATATTTCTAAAAAGTTACTCTGGTTTGATAGACGATGTCTGTGTATTATGAATATAAGGCTTACAAAATGTGTAATCTTGGCAGAGCGGTGTACACATGGGCCTGAACTGCTGTTAG
This sequence comes from Diadema setosum, assembly GCF_964275005.1. Lineage (NCBI taxonomy): Eukaryota > Metazoa > Echinodermata > Echinoidea > Diadematoida > Diadematidae > Diadema > Diadema setosum. Next base: position 28,240,240 of record NC_092705.1, on the reverse strand, counting down.
GTGGTTATTACTCAAATCTCTGCAAAGAAAGAAATAGAAAGACATAAAAAACATAGATAAAGTTAAACAGCGTTTTGTATTGCTCTTAAGAGTTTGGAATTCAAGCGGTCCAACTATACAGTAACAAGCAGTAAGCCTCTTGTATGATACGTTTATAGTAATATAATCATAAGTATGATACAAAATGTGGCCTTAGAGTATAAAGTCGGGTACTATACCAAATATACTCTATCCCTTTAGTCTCAGACAAACCTCCATCCACACCTGTTGTAAAAATCTCAGGGAAATGGATAAACTCTTGAACTTTTGTTATTGGTGCCAAACAATCAGTTGTTGACCGAATAATTTCACATCCTTAAACTCTTCGTCATCGTTATCCACATCGGTCTACGCCACATACAGAATTATTGTATAATTCTATATAGATATACAATGCATATTTACTTAATGCAAATAAATTGAATTCTTTTTCTTAAGATAGGTCTCAAAGATTTCCAGGTAGGCCTGCATTATGTACATGAAGCACGGTGACTGTGTAGTTAGCGTTGTTTACATTGTGTTAAGAAAAAAAAAATAAAAGTAAGGAATCTATTCCATACCAGAAATTTATTGCCTCCTACACGATGTCATGATGCATACATTTAAGCATCAATTAAATGGTATTTATCACGTTATTCACTATTTGAATACTTGGCTATGTCGTGTTACGTAAAAACACACCATTGTTTACTAAATTGCATTTATTCCGTCTAAACATTAAAAAAGTAATCATTAAGGTAACCTTTCATGTTCAAATTGCACCGCATTACAGAAATACTTAACAGTACATTGCATACAATATACACCAGCAGTACATTTTATATAATCATGAATTTATGAAATAACACATTATATTGTATCGGACTCCTTTCATATGCATAAGTATACTTTATACAAATCAAATTTATATAAGTTATAGAAATATTACTCAAATTTATATATAGTTATAATATATATATATATATATATATATATATATATATATTTATATATATATATATATATATATATATTATATATATATATATATATATATATATATTTATTTTTACTGAACTTACAAGTTCTGCAGCGAAGTCAGATGCAAAAATACTTTCTCTGGAAGCGTGTATATATCGTTATAAGATAGTGCCCTGGAAATAGAAAAGAGAAGCAAGGCTGTTGAACTATAGACCTTCATAGGGGCAAGCTTCTTCAATAATATCGCCTTAGTTGCATTTGATATTGTTGCTCTGAATGAATTATATCATGTTTCATACCATTTCTTTTTTTTTTTGGGGGGGGGGACAGAAATAACGTAAATACTCAATTGTTTAGTTTGAGCACCAGAGGATAAATAGAGCAAAAGTGGAATAAATTATGTCCAATCAACCGATAATAATGTTGAAGAAGAATATATTATTGCAAATATTATCATTAAGATGAACTGAAATCAAAAGGCATTCCCAGGAAGAAATATCTGAATACATTTTATAGCGAAAACACCATTATTGTCTGTTAATATGCTCTTCCCTACAAATACATAAAAACTAAATTGGAAGGTTTCATAATATATCTAAAAACGATATAGATGCATCATATTTCATTCAAACTGACATACTCAATCTTTCCATCGATGAATGCATAGCTAGAAGTACGATTTGTGAGAAATAGCAAAAATAAAAATCAGTGGAATCTGAAAAACTGAAAAGAGTCATTAGATCACAGATACCGTCCTCTCCATTCAATACAGAGAAGGGATTTTGAGGCGGAAAATTCGCTGGAGGAAAACCTCTTAAGTGATTCTTCACTTGTCCGAGGATAATTGACGATGATGATTTCACGTCAATGAGCCTTCATGTAAAAAGTAATTCATATTATTAAAAAAAAATGTATATCAGTCTCAGAAAATGGAAAGTTGTATATTATGACAATTCTATTTATGATTTCAATTGAAATTAATTCTAAAGAGGAAGACTTTAAAATGTAAAGGAAACTTTGTCAAATGATTAATGGACAACCTCCATTGAATATAAATTCTACTCAGTCCTTGTGGAAAAAATACCGCCAGAAGTAAATAAAAGAAGAATTAACCTAAAGAGGTTATAATTCTATTCATATGAAAAGTTAATGGGACTCCTGGAAAGTATTCTATTGTGTTTAAATATTTCAAAAGCCATCTTGAATTAATATCAAGCAACTTCACTTCTTTTTCACTCACAGTCTGAGCAGGTTTCCCAGCCCAGCAAAGCTGTCACTTTCGACTCGATTGATGCGATTGTAGGACAAATCCCTGGGAAAGAAATAAAGTATGGAAAAATGATAATGTCTCTAGCAACATATGAACAATACGCACAAAACGCTGGGGCAGGAGTCTATACGTTTATGTGTACAAACGAAGTTGTAGTATTAATTTGACCGGGGACTCGGCCAATTAAGAAGGTATACTGTAAATTTGCACGAGACTTACATAATGTTATGCGCTTATACACACAAATCACGCGACTTAATTGTCATTTTTTGGCGGCATGCATTTACTTTCTTGATAACATCTATTCTACTACTTCTTAGGATTTATATAATCCTGAGTTGACCACAGAGAATTGTGTTTTCTTTTTCTTATATTAATCATAATTAAAGATTTTATGTTCCTGATATTTTCGTGGTTTATCTCAAGCCTTTATCTTATTCGCCTCTCCTCATACTATGTGAAAGATATTTGTCAATCTTATAAGTGGTTTTCTATTCTGGCGCTATTGGTCAGCTTTGTATCGCTCCCTCCTATATGCAGTCGTAAGTACAGGTTTCTAGATATGCGTCGGTATCGTCATAATCAATGTACTTTTTTTTTAAAGAAATGTTTAAAAACACAGCATACTTTCTCTACTTATATAACTTTCATTGATCATAATTTATGTCAATAACTATCCCAAATTACAGTAACTGACTCCAAGTGGTATATACAACATGAAATGTACGAGATCTTATCTCCCACGTGGAACAATTTGGGACAAATCGGTCGGATATCAGTAAGTTCAAAACTCGTTCACAAAATTTTGTTTCCGAGTATAAAAGTGGGGACATTTGGCTGGCTTTTGACAAACAGGTATTTCAAGGTTATGCGATTGCTCAAATCATAATCGAGGTATTCTTATCAGTCATGATACAATTAAATGCATTTCATATATATATATATATATATATATATATATATATATATATATACTGTATATATTGTGGGGGGGGGGGGTCTTTCATTTAACTGACAATGAGACTGCTACATTCTTAGATAAGCTTATTAAACCATCTAGCCCCTGGAAATGATTCCTGTGGTTTGGTGCTTCAATACATTCTCAAAATCATTTAGTACTTCTTGTTTATGTTTCAGAAGGAAGAATTTCTGTTAGTGTATGGTTTCTTTCTTTCTCTCTCTCTCTCTCTCTCAAGTATTTCAGAAGCCTCTGAATTGCAACATTTACACCTGATACCTAAATTGGCAACTGGGAGAGGATAAAAGTTCCTGACTCCTCAAATTCTTTCTGAATCCTTGCAGATGGAATAAAGCTAACGAGTTAAATCGTTCTCCAGTGCAAGACATACAGAGAAATTAAGAGATGTTAATTGTCTGATGAAAAAATGACATTTTAAAGCAAAATTCCTACAGGAGGCGATGGATTAGGTAGGGGGGTGATATTAGATATCAATCGGATTTGTTGCGTGTAATTTCATCAAATTAACAATACTTGTACAGTTATACTTGTACATAGCATTTTTACATAACTTTTTTTTTGTACTTGCTTATATTGACGCGAATAATCGTCCTTGTTAACGGCAAAAGCAACTACAATATGTCCGTGCAAACTGAAGTATTTATATTCATAAGTTTAGAAGAACAAACACATCGATAACAAAGTATTCAGCTTACAGAGTTCGTAGTGAAGTCAAATTGATGAAGGTAAATAATCCCACGTCGGAAATGTTATTAGATGACAGCAGTCTGTAAAGATATTGTACACGGGGAAAGACAGAGAATCAAACAAATGAAACAAAATCAAAATGTGATATAAAACGAACTCGCGATATTATAGAACTTTATAGGTAAAACGATGTCACGCCAACGAATGCAATGAAAACGACTGCACATGATAGGCCTTTGTCGTAAGGAGTTGATGAAAGTGGATTTGCCTTTGGCAACCGGAAACACTTAAAGAAAATAAAAAGATATTATCACCACTTTTGTTTAGAAGGCAATTAGGGGGCCGAAGGTCTCAGCTTATGGTGTGAATATCCAAATTTGATCAACCAACGCAATTAGGACAAATTGCTCGTCTAGGAATTATGGTGGTTTCGTGACACTCTCACTTCCACCCCCATCAGCACTTGTTGAGCAAAGAGCACGGAACCCAGGACTCTTTCCCTTGATAAATATTTGCATTTCCACCGAGGGCACACACACACACACACATAATTAATTGACAAAAACTGCTTAAAGTCAGAATGTAAACCATGGTATAGTGCAATTTAAGCTCTCAAATGCTAGAATTTTCCTTTGGAATTACCACTGAAACAAATTATAAGCATTGTTCTCAATCCGCTTTTGCTGCTACTTTGTCGCTTCCTGTTCATCACATCGCGACCAAACGGCCTCTACGAAATGTGTGCACTATTGAGACAACGATCGAAATATCAAAATTTAATACCGAATATCAGCTATTTTATTTCTTTTTCTGTGACTGCCAGACATTGTTAGAGCTGCAGTGGATGGCACGGATTATCATTAAGTTGGATGTGACTATCCGCCGATGTTACCAATTAGGCATGATGCGGAGGCTTACTAATGAAACTCAAATAAGTTTATGACTTTGTTCCAAGGTTTGTAATGAAAAGTCCATCTCACTGAAACTCAAAAACATGATTAAAAAAATAAAATACAAACACATTTTGTTCCAATCATAGTCATGGACAGTGCATTTTGGTTTTAATACCTACATAATGAAACCGACAATAAACTGTTGATATGCTACTATACTCTGCCCAATGCTTGTATAAAACCGATATTGAAGTTGGTTGGATGCGAGTGAACAACGATTTCATATTTTGTTATTGCGATTTGATTAACTTAAGCAGAGATTCTGATTACACCCCAAACATACGGACATTTATGACACAACAGCAAATGATCCAAAAAGTTAATGCAATTATTCAGACGGAAAAACAGAACAAAAATGCGGGAGACTGTGATGAGCCCGGGTGTTCGCGTCCACCTTTTCTATGATACAGAGGCTGCTGTGTAAGGCGGTAAATTTGTAGTCTCAGTAATTTCAATCCGGTTTAGTCTTCCGCGATATTCCAAATTATGTATACATGACATGTCATTGATGGTGCTTAGAGTGCAGACAACTACACAAAAAGCTCAGCTGAAACTATACAGATTTATACTTTCTCTTGATTAAAAAGGAAATGTTGCATAATGCATCATAATTCCATGTTTGCACATGAAATTGAACAAATTAACGAATAAGAACACATATATTCCAATGCCTTAAAGGGTGACAGAGTATTGGTGGAGGTGAGGAGTCAGCCTTTAACTTTTTTTGCGAAACGTTAAAAAGCATACAATTTCAAGGGGACTTAATATTGTTTGATAAAAATCGGTTTTGAAATGGCTGAGATATCTAGAAACATAGTAAAACAAAGCGATATTATAGTAAAAGGTGGGTCACACCTTCTATTGGGAGCACTTTGTTTGCGATATCTCAGCCATTTCAAAAGCACATTTCCTCAAATAAACTTTTAATTCCTCTTAGAATTATACGCTTTTCAGTATTTCATAAAAGGTCTTTCATTACCTAAAAAAAAAAACAATCATCATCAAAAAACGTTGGAAACCTGAAGCCCCATTTCAACTAAAACTGTTCCATCCTTTTGATTTGACCTGAACTCTTGGGTTGGTCTCTCTGTGACTTGCAGTCATTGGTTTTTTGTTTTTTATTTGGCAGTCTAAAACAAACAATACTTAGTAATTCATGGCGCCATTGTTTGTTCTACCAAGTTATGTTTGCTTGTGGGTGCGCTGTGCGCATAGTGGATAAGACTCTTGACTCCCGGTCGGAGGACCCGAGTTCGAATCCCGCCTAGTCCTTACGTCCTTGGACAAGATGTTTTTACCCACCGTGTCCCTCTTGACCCAGGTGTATAAATGGGTACCTGGCAACGCTAGGGTAATAAATGATAGGGTCCTCTGGTAGAGTAGTGGCAACACTGAAAAGGCCATACCCTGGGTAAATAAGACCTTATTATTTTCCTTATTATTATTCTGTCAAATTTTTGAAATGTGAATGCTATCACTCTCAGGTTATTTTCACGTTTATCACTATTTAAAATGCGAGATCACCCATAAATACACACGTATATGTTTCAAATGTACATGTATTAACATAAGCCACGAGCACTTGATATACTCAAGAAAAATCAAAATCATACCAACACTGTTCTGGTTTCGTAGCACACAGCTCATGGGGAGGCTATGAATTATTCGAGTTCAATTTATACGATGAATTTGATAAATGAGGCGCAGTGCGTCAGACTCGTGGCCGGTGAGATGGTATTTTTGTTAAGTCCCCCCCCCCCCCCTCCCTCCTACACACAGGCACTTTCGCAGGCAATTTCAATCCGGTTTAGTCTTCCGCGATATTCCAAATTATGTATACATGACATGTCATTGATGGTGCTTAGAGTGCAGACAACTACACAAAAAGCTCAGCTGAAACTATACAGATTTATACTTTCTCTTGATTAAAAAGGAAATGTTGCATAATGCATCATAATTCCATGTTTGCACATGAAATTGAACAAATTAACGAATAAGAACACATATATTCCAATGCCTTAAAGGGTGACAGAGTATTGGTGGAGGTGAGGAGTCAGCCTTTAACTTTTTTTGCGAAACGTTAAAAAGCATACAATTTCAAGGGGACTTAATATTGTTTGATAAAAATCGGTTTTGAAATGGCTGAGATATCTAGAAACATAGTAAAACAAAGCGATATTATAGTAAAAGGTGGGTCACACCTTCTATTGGGAGCACTTTGTTTGCGATATCTCAGCCATTTCAAAAGCACATTTCCTCAAATAAACTTTTAATTCCTCTTAGAATTATACGCTTTTCAGTATTTCATAAAAGGTCTTTCATTACCTAAAAAAAAAACAATCATCATCAAAAAACGTTGGAAACCTGAAGCCCCATTTCAACTAAAACTGTTCCATCCTTTTGATTTGACCTGAACTCTTGGGTTGGTCTCTCTGTGACTTGCAGTCATTGGTTTTTTGTTTTTTTTATTTGGCAGTCTAAAACAAACAATACTTAGTAATTCATGGCGCCATTGTTTGTTCTACCAAGTTATGTTTGCTTGTGGGTGCGCTGTGCGCATAGTGGATAAGACTCTTGACTCCCGGTCGGAGGACCCGAGTTCGAATCCCGCCTAGTCCTTACGTCCTTGGACAAGATGTTTTTACCCACCGTGTCCCTCTTGACCCAGGTGTATAAATGGGTACCTGGCAACGCTAGGGTAATAAATGATAGGGTCCTCTGGTAGAGTAGTGGCAACACTGAAAAGGCCATACCCTGGGTAAATAAGACCTTATTATTTTCCTTATTATTATTCTGTCAAATTTTTGAAATGTGAATGCTATCACTCTCAGGTTATTTTCACGTTTATCACTATTTAAAATGCGAGATCACCCATAAATACACACGTATATGTTTCAAATGTACATGTATTAACATAAGCCACGAGCACTTGATATACTCAAGAAAAATCAAAATCATACCAACACTGTTCTGGTTTCGTAGCACACAGCTCATGGGGAGGCTATGAATTATTCGAGTTCAATTTATACGATGAATTTGATAAATGAGGCGCAGTGCGTCAGACTCGTGGCCGGTGAGATGGTATTTTTGTTAAGTCCCCCCCCCCCTCCCTCCTACACACAGGCACTTTCGCAGAACACGTGATCAATGTATAACATGCTGCTGCCTTTTCATGTGACAAACAGCAATAAGCTGTCTGATAAAAGGACTGACAATTCTAAATATTAGATGTCTTTTGTTACATTTGGATACTTTGTATCCTGTTTGTAAATGATGATGATGATGAAGTCTTGTATAGCGCCGGTATCCGCCAAGTCAGGCGTTCATGGCGCTTGCTCCCAAATAAATACATAATTCAGCTTAAATTTCATGGGTGCACCGCTTACGATATGACAGTTAAAAATAAAAAGAAATAGTTCCAGGAAGTAATTGTCTCCAAATGTGTAAACATACATTCTTACACATTGGCTAGTTTTTCAATTTGAAGAGATGGATCTTGAGGGCTGTTTTAAAAGATTATGTGGTAAGAGCTCTGCGGATAGAAATGTGGAAGGCCATTCCATATCTTTGCAGCAGCCACGCGGAATGAATGAGCTCCCCAAGAGTTGTGTGCTCTGTGTTCCACCAGCAGGTACTTGTTTGCAGAACGTAGATTTTCTCTTGCTGGGACATATGGCTCTAGTAGATCACATATATATGATGGAGAACTGCCATTCAGTGCCTTGTACACAACCAAACTGATCTTATACTCAATCCTCTGTTCAACACATAGCCAAAGTAGCTTTTCAGAACAGAGTTGATGCTTGTACTCTTCCTGGACATGGTGGCAACTCTAGCTGCGCTATGCTGCAGGCGCTGAAGTCTGTGTATTTGTGATTTATTGAGATAATACAATACTGAACTTCCCATGTCAAGCCTCGATGTGATGTATGCATGCACCAGAAGTTCTGCAACATGGATTTGGAAAGCGGGAGGAACACACCTAATCCCACCCCAACAAAAAAAAAAAAAAAGAGAGAGAAAAGGTTCATGAAAATATACTCACAGCCTAGACAGGAACTGATACGTGTGAGAAGAAGCTGGAATGCCTGCAGAAAGATTTTTTGCGGTAGACAGCTTCCTGAAGCATGAAATATAAGCGAAATAAATTAATCATTATCATTTGGACAATTTACATTGCTGTAGAATTCCCACACGAGGGAAGGCACACGTATTTTGGTCTTACATATAACACCCATCATATTCAATGTTTATGTATGATACATAAATTGGTGCAAGCGGGTGTAAAGTATACCACTGCAAGAACTACTTCCACATCTTATGAAGATGCTGTGTTTTAAACAACACATACACTCACATTATATTCAAGTACAGAGACGTTTATGATATTATGTACATGTACAAACACACACACACACATTATATATACATATACATATATATATATATATATATATATATATATATATATATATACATATAGTAAAAACAGTCGTATAAACAACGCAGTGTTTATACGACTGTTTTTACTCTTGATATGTATTTATTACACACCGACGCAGAACTTTCATATACATAATATCATATATATATATATATATATATATATATAGTAAAAACAGTCGTATAAACACCGCGATGTTTATACGACTGTTTTTACTCTTGATATCTAGTTATTACACACCGACGCAGAACTTTCATATTTTGATGTCATACAAGTGGGGGCGCTGTGGCATAGTGGACAAGACTCCCGACTCCCGCTCGGAGGACCCGAGTTCAAATCCCGCCCAGCGCTTACGTCCTTGGACAAGATGTTTTACCCACCATGTCCCTCTCGACCCAGGTGTATAAATGGGTACCTGGCAACGCTGGGGTAATAATAATGGCAGGGCCCTCTGGCAGAGCAGTGGCAACACCGAAGAGGCTACCCTGGGTAAATAAGACCTTATTATTATTATTATCATTATCATTATTATCATATTTATATATATATATATATATATATATATATACATATATAGTAAAAACGCGGTGTTTATACGACTGTTTTTACTCTTCATATCTATTTATTACACACCGACGCAGAACTGTCATATTTTGATATATATATGTATATATATATATATATATATATCTACACATGTAATATGTAATTTTATGTGAATATAGATGCATGTGTGTTTATAATAAACATGCAACTCATCTAAACGTAAAGACGTAAAGACTTTGCGACTGGTATATTACAATTAAATGCCGACCAACCGTTTACTCTACAGATAAGTGATAACTTCTACTTAGCGAGCTCTCGAGATAGCACACGTGATCTGCGAAATGCAAATACTCGCACTGACTAGTGCTCGGAGAAGCATTACGATTGAATACCAGATAACATTAAGCGATGGCTATGATTTAATCTTTCTGCTTGTTTTGATCGACCCATTAGCGCGAAATCAATCAAATTCGACAGGACCTTTTCCTGAGGGGAAAAAAACTGTGAGACTGCTTATAGTTAAAATATTAAAGGCTACTTTTCAAGAACATGAATTCTAATGAGTTAGAGGGATCGATAATTTACTTTGCAAAGTGGTTAGGTGTTTACCTGAAATATCTTCAACTTGACAGTTCGGAGCCCTTTATCTCTATCAGACCTAGGCGTTCAATTCACACACCATCATTAATCCATCATTGGGGATCAATCACCCACACGTATTGAATAATATTCTCTCCAGACTTGTGACATATTCTTATCGTTTATGTCACAAGTCACTATTGGGTTAAGATTCTCTAGAGTGAAAAAACAAACAAAGAAGTATACGTACAAGAATCGCACGATTGGTGGTAGCTGCAGTGCCAGCGAGTTGTCCCGCGTCCCAATATCACAGACGGCGCCACTCGCCCAGCAAGACGTGCAGGAATCGTCGCATTTTCCCGGGTCTTTCAGAATGAGAGAGCAAAATGATAGTAATGATAGTAATGAAAATAATTATTACAATAATAATAATAATAATAATAATAATAATAATAATAATAATAATAATAATAATAATAATAACAATAATAACAATATATCAATCGATCTCTCACTCAACCTTTGCTTGCACAGAGTAGCGGCTTTGATGAGGTACAATGTGACATTAAATGATTTCAGATTTCAGAGCATTTGACTTGAGGAACATTCTTTTCGTTTTGTTCTTTCCATGGGATTTCTTATTGGACATCACGCTGCCCTGCATTTGTTGCTGTTAATTATTTGATTACTTTTTCGTTTGTTTTGTGTTTTGCTCACTTTGCTCAGGGAGGTGACTTCCCTGCTTTGCTGCATGGATACAGCCATATACAGCAGTGTCAAAACCACTGATGAGGCTGACCATGGATATTGATAATCTAGGACGAATAGATGAATAATCTTGCAAATATATTGTATATATAAATATGCATATATATACTGTATGTACATGTATAGATAAATAAATGAATATATATATATATGGGTTTACAATGGATCTTGATACCATAGAATGAATATAATTATGAATATGTTTGCAAACACATATGTAACGCTGTTGAATTCACTTCAGTTCAGTGTTTTCCTACAATCTGTTTTCAAGACAATATATAACAAAAATTTGACAATAATCTGCAATGAATTATAGGAATTATGAAGGGAAAAAAATAAAATAAAACGATGTCAAATTGAAGGCACACTGTACGATGGAGGGAACACTGATCCTGCTCACCACAAAATCTCTGGTCAGTGGAATCGGCACATTCGGCAGTCCCATCACAGAGTGAAGAAAGAGGAAAACAGGTCCCCGTTGTGTTCATACAATGACCATTGTCTGGTGTTTTACAGGTCCCTTTATCATCTGGGGAAAACGAATGAGAAGGAAAAAACAGTTGTAAATACAAACATGTAACTACAGATTACGTCTTCATTAGTAGTGATGTCTGTTTGCATTTGTGCTGGTAGAATTATGCCTCAATGTGCAGTTTCACACTATGTTCACATTAAGTTTAGTCACTTGTAGAATTGAATCAGCTTTAAAAATGGAGTAAGATTTGTGAAGGTAGAATATACACTGCAAAAAGTCCGGTGTTAAATATGAAGCACCGAGCTGGTGTTAAATTTCCGGTGCTCATTCATGGTGTTAGATTAACACCTCCGGGTGTCATTTCAAAATTTAAACTTGTTTTTTTTTTTTTAATAGTTTCTTAGTCACTGCACTTCTTGTTAATTTTGAACTTCAACAAGACGATAAAGGATTTTCCGATAAAGTACTTAAATGATTTTTGAGAAAATGTGTAAACACATTCACACCACAGTAACACCAGTTGGTGTGGTCCCCTATTGAAGCTGGACGGGTGTGATACCATTGAAATTAACACCACCAATATCAAATCAACACCATGCGGTGTCATTATTGAATTAACTCTAGCGCAGTGTCAAAAATATCACCAGCCAAAGTGTCAAATTAACACCACGAAGTGCCAGGCGAACACCGTCACAATACATTTTCAACACATGTGGGTGTGGTCCTCTATTGAAGTTTGATCGGTGTTAGATTTAACACCCATGGTGTTAAATCTAACACCGATGTTTTTACAGTGTAAAACCAGAAAGTTATGGAATCATAAAAAACTTACGTTTCGCTACAAACTAGCGATATTGGTCGTAACCACATGATATGGGACTATTCATAGCTGAAATGATGATGGTATCAAATTTCAATTCTTTCATTTTTTTTTAAATAAAAATCAGAAAAAACGTATCTAATAATAGATGAATTTACAACTCGTTTCCCCAAAAAATCAGCGTTGATTTGGTTATTGCAAACAACACACTTTCTTTCATGCTGAAGTCTTACGTTTTGATGTTTGATTACACGTACACTATTTTATTTATAATGTAATATACGAATGGCGCTTCTTCACTTTAAATTTCAAGTGGTTGATGGCAAAGATTATATATATATGATATATATATATATATATATATATATATATATATATATATTTACATATATATAATCAAAGGGGCTGTCACTCTTCAAAAAGAGATTGAGCCGGATATGTGGTTTCCTGCACGACTGTCAACCGCAAAACGTGGTAACTGACATTTTCAGACCTTTAATTTAATTTGACCTTCTATAATCGGTCAGTCACAGCCGAACGTGTGGGTTCAGCCAATAATCTTTTGTGTTTTTGTAGTTAAAATTACCTGACCTCGAATCAACGTGCAGTCACTCTACGATAAATGAATGAATAAATATATATGTATATATTATACATTTCATATACTACCCTGTATTACAGTCGCCTAATTTTTTTTTTCTTTTTTTAGGCAAAATTTTTCGTTGGACGCTGGCTAGCTTCATTCATGCAAGCGATTTTGATTTATTTCTTCATTTTGTTGCTTTTACTTGTCTTGGTTGGGTATGTTGGACGAGGTTGGCGCCCACACACACTGTATCAAATGAAGTCTCCCTTTTAGCGCTAGCTTTCTAAACTAAAGAACTAGTACAAATTTTATTCTTATATATTCCACGTCTTTACAATTTTTAAGACTTTTTTTCTCAGAGAAAGACATAATCTTTTTATATTGCAAGTGATTGACGACGTAAATAGGCACAGACAAATCGGTATTTTAGAAGTAGCAATGATGAAAAAAACAAACAAACATGGGCATACAATCATACTCTTGCTGGATTCGAACTAAGGATCTCCTGATTACCGGACAGGCTTCGTATCCACTGGACCACCTATAGCTTCCGTTCAACAACTCGTTCTGATTCTAATCCTTATAGCATGTAGCGGGTACTGCGCAAGGAAATTTTTCAAATTCATGAATTCTTGAGTCGAGTTGTTCTTTTATTGCAACTAATTGACAAATTAACTTTCATCGGTGTAAATGAGCACGTAAAGAAGGTTGATTTGTATATTTAAAAGTTGGTTTGAGTCGATTTTCTTTACAAGACTCTCTTCTTCAAATTGTACATAGGGTTGCACAATGTTCAGCTACTTATCACAATACATACTTGTATCAATTGAATGAACAATGTTCCACATACTTTTGCCATTACATTTTTAAGTGTTCTGCTCGAAACTGTGTGGCATTCTGATATGAAAACATCATCTATATATATACAGAGAGAGAGAGAGAGAGAGAGAGAGAAAGATATATACATAATAAAAGTGGCAGATACTGCAAGCGCTGTAGATCCATTCAACCACCCAGCCATGGCAACCAAATCACTTGTCACAAGTTATTGTGGAGTCCAGTTTCAAGTGAAGCATAAAGAGGGTTAATTCGCTTTGCTTTGAGATCAGTGACGAGGGAGGTGTAATTCCTCGTTGCTGATGCAGGCGTATTTCAGCATCAGAGTTTTCGCTTTACATCAACCAATGTCAACATAGATTCCATCATAGACTAGCTTGTCTATCCAAAGTGTAAATATGACATGTTTTCATGATTGGATACGCGTAAATCTCCGAGGATATCCAACATGTTCTGTGTATGAACAATTCCCAAAGAACGTTCATAGCTTTGTAATGTTGCATTTCCTCAGAATTGAGACAAAGGACAGAAGATATTTCCCATGTCAAAGTTCAATATCCTACCATACACAATGGAACATAAATTTTATCTCCAGTGATTTCCCCCCGTTATGTAAATCCAGACTAAATAAATGTCATATAGATTTATGATGCAAAGACCAGCAGGCATAAAAGAGATGGTATAGTTTTGGTTGAAAATGTGCTTTGGGTTTCCAACCTTTTTGTGGGATAATGAGAAACCTCATATGAATTATGAAAGAGCATGTAAGTCTAAATGGGATTCAAAGTTTATTTGATGAAAATTGGTTTTGAAATGGCTGAGATATCCAGAACAAAGGTATTCGAATAGAAGGTGGGACCCAACTTCATACTAGGATCACTTTGTTTACGTTGTTTTTGGATATCTCGGTCATTTCAAAACCGAGTTTTATCAAATAAGCTTTGAATTTCTCATAGAATTGTAAGCTCCATAACATTTCATAAGTGGTTTCTTAGTGCCTCGCAAAAAGTTTCAAGCTCAATCCTCCTCTCAGCCAATACTATACAATCTCTTTAACAAACAAAGGTTCGTCTCACTAATGAGACGGTGATAATATCCTTGACATGACATTAGACTAGAGTATGGAGCAATGATGGCATTATCATAGCAGAATCCGTGGTAATATTGATCGGGGCGGATCCGGGAATTTCGTAAAGGAGAGGTGCCTTAACAAAATTAAAGGGGCGCGCAGACCCTCTCCCCCCCCCCCCAATTTTTTCTTTCTATTTATTTTGTTTTAACAGAAATAAAGGAGGGCGCGCGCCTGGTGCACCCCTCTGGATCCTCCACTGTTGATTACATCAGTTTTGCAGGGTTCTTTACAGTTCTGCACTTCGATTAGGGCACTTTCGCACTTCATTAGTTGAAATTATATCAAATGGAGCTTAACTCACCGCATAGGAATTCGTCGTCACCATACGGGCAGGTACGGGTACCATCACAAAGATCGTCTGGTCCATATGAAAGGTCGCTGGAGGTGCATGTGGCGGCGCGCTCCGGGATTGTTGACGTCATGTGCATTACGTCAGCTGTGTACAGAAGAAATGAATGGATAATGATCGATGAGGGACATCTTTATTTACTTTTTTATTTACCAGAGAAATTAATTGTTTCGTTTTATTTAAGGCGATAATAATGTTACCTGTAATCTGAAATTTCTTGAAGTTCTATTGTTAGATGTAACGTAAGTTATGAATATCTGATTTAATAGTAGTTTCCGTTTCACAAGTCATAAGAATTGAGGTTTTAATGTGCAGTTTCTTCTCCAGAGTATTCATCGAATATGGTGGTTACCATGGGAAGATACTCTGTTTTCGTGCTCGCCTGACACAACCACTAATCTACTTTCTTTCGTTTTTAAATTAAAATGCATCACGTGTATGCAGTAGTGAGAACCAACGCAGTGACATCAACAGCTGCAGATGGTTAGGTCATAATTCTGGAGTCATTGTTATATGATCCAAGAAATTTGTGCAATTATTTATCTTTGTAATTTTCTGTACTATGTTTATTGTCAACAGTTTTCGTTTGTCTGTTATCAAGCATTCATTGACAGCAACGATAGTCTCTGACGACACCGGTTCGCATCATTTTTTTTTTTTTTTTTTTACATCAGTTTCGCATCATCATTTTCACCTTGATTTTCCCCGATCCTATTAAGTATAAGATGACCGTTAACTGCTTGTTGCAAAGATTTCTGAAAGAATCTATCATACAGCAATGAAAGCTGTTATCATGTATAGGACTGACTATGCACACAGAATTCCGCACGCCCATACATCAAACATTGAGCGGTTACAGGATATAATTTCAAGTATGTAAGCCATCTAAAAGGCTGGCAGTCAATCATGATCTCGTCAAAACACGACGCTGTGGTAGTCTTGTCTCTCTTTCGTTGGTCCTAGAGCGCCCATGCTACGAGATGTCAACATAATTTGACAAATCATACTCCCTTAGAATTCCCCAGAGCCACTTTGTCAACAGTTAGAGTCTTGGTGGTCGCATACATACCGGTAATCAAGCCCGCCTCTTTATTCGAAAAGACGCAACTATTATACCACAAGGGCAAACGTCAAAGACTCAGAAACAGTGTAAACACAATGAAAGTGAAAACTTCATCAAAACAATTTTCAGACATCAAAAATCAAAGAACACGGAACTGACATAATGAGCAATCATCTCTCTAATAACCAAGCTGCGATTTATCAATCTGTTTGATCATGAAATGGTTATTTTTCTGCAATGAAACATTCAATCTTCGTTCCGTCGGCGTGTGTATGAGCGCATGTGCGTGTGCGTTTACGTGTGCGTGTGTGTTTGCGTGTGCGTGGGCGTTTGCGTGTGCGTGTGCATTTGCTTGTGCGTGGGCGTTTGCGTGTGCTGAGTGTTTATAGATGTGTGCCTGATTGTGAATGGTAAGATAAGGAGGGATGTTAGGTTGGAGGCGTACATATAGGGCAGATTAATTGATTGATGATAAAGAGAAATAGATCTATGTATGTGTTATGGGGGATGGGAAGATGTGTTTTTTTTTTATTCAAAGGGTTTTATTTATATGTTTTTTGTTTGTGTAGGGCCTACTTGTTGAGTGGAGATATTATGTTGTGAGCATCATAATACATTGTGTACACATATATTGTTTGGTATATGTGAATATTTTGTATATGTGTCTACTTGAACATTTAGGCAAAATTATATATGCGTACTCCTTGACAGGAGGTAATGTTTTGAACATTCTTTTGGTATAGCATTCAAGCATTCAAGTGGAATGTACAGCAACAAACGATATCGAAATAACCCCCCCCCCCCAAAAAAAAAAATGGAAAAAAAAAGTTATTTCATTTTGCCATGTAAATCATTTATACATTCACGATTCGTTGACCTGCTTTGGCAGAGAATTTTCAAAAAGTTTAATGTGAAAAAAATGTAAGAGAATTTCACATTATCATTATTATCTTTTTTTTTTTAATGAAAAGCACATTATTTGCCCTCGACTTGTTAGTCACAGGTTTGGACAATACTATTCCCCCTGATCTCTGAAAGAGGTGAGTCCAGTGCTCTCTCATTACGTTAGAAGAATCAAGTTATGTCTAATTCTCTTTATATTCTCTTTAGCACCGTTATAGTCCTGCAGTGACTGAAAGAATTGTTGCAATTTTCTCATCCAGCGAAGGTGGCACCAAAAGTATAAAAACCCATAATTTTTGAACGGATGTTCAGTTTTCCTCAAAATGTACTCATGTGTTCTGCTAATATTGCCGCATGCACTCAATTCAAGTAATGATATTTTGGTATCATCTATTTTTAAGAGTAAGATATTAAAGTTTAGAGGATAAGTAAGATGAAAAGAGAGCAGGGTCGTATATGAAGATGGGGGAATTTACGTCTTAAATAGGGTTACCAGCTTAATTCCCACATTTACTGATGGGCATAATGATATGATTTGACGGCATACTTCTTGATTTGTGATTATCATAATAATAATATTTAGTTATTTTTGCTGTTTACTTTGTAGGGTAAAGTCGATGAGTGTCAAAAAGGCATTTTCAGACATTGGTAGAACGTGCCCAAACGACAGTTTACAGAATTCCACATGGAGGAGAAAAAAATGATAACGGACTCTGATGGATAGGAGCACCGTGTTGCTACGGTCATTGAGTGCTCACCGAGCACGTATCTCGATCAAGGATATTAACACGCCTCCTGTAAGTCTGTAAAGAACGTGCATTGATAAACACGCCATAACCAGAAAAATTAATAAAAGAGCGTTTCCGGTGCGACCAGGGTGATTTTGGGGCTGTATGACAACTTCGTGATTGTGACACGACGACTATGTTCTTTTGCGAGCGGAGAGGTTTAAAAGTCAACGTTGACTAATTTCTATGATATATGTATAAGCAGAATCGTGTGGCAGAATTCTGAGCAAAAAGGGGAGAAAATGCATCGAGTGACCATGTTAGATGCCAATTGATTTAGAGTAAAATACTTTGATTCGAAATATCGAGATGGCAGTGACAGAAATCAAGCCATTATACTCTAACTCTTTTTGCGAGACAGAAGTTAGTATGACTGGAATCATTCCATTTGATTCAAAACGAACTTGAATAACTTTTGATAAAGCACTCTTTTTACCGGTGTGACCAATTGATTAGGGCGTTGTATGACAACTGGGGCTGTGACATGACGATTCTATAATATAAGGTTTAAGGTTTAAAAGGTTTAAAACGTCAATGGGATATGATCATTAATATGATATATAAAGCATTTAAATGATAAAGCAGTATTGTGTGACCGAATTTGGAGTAAAATGGCAGAGAAGTATTTCAAGTAGCTGTGTCACATGCCGATTGATTTGAAATAAAATGCTTTGATTCGAAATATCGAGTTGGCACTGATAGAAATCAAGCCCTTACTCTGAATCTTTTGGCAAGACAGAATTTTGTATGACCGGAATCATTCCATTGATTCAAAACGAATTTGAACAAGTTTCAATAAAGCACCTTTTTTGCAATGAAGGAACAACTTTACATAGTCAGTTCGTTGCTCTCATTCGATTGTTCTTGTGTTTCTAATCCCGAGACGTCTGTAAACAAAATGAGACTCAAATAGTTAAAAAAAACGTGTCAAACTCTCTATACAGCGGTATTGAACTGAACGTAAACTTTTTGATATTTCCTCTGTTAAGGGGTGGAACTTCGGTAGAAACAATGATATAAAAGAAAAGACATGTGAGAGGTAGATGTATAAAAAAAAAACAGCAACAGACTCTGACATAAATCCTTGGGTGGCACTCATTTAAACGAACTACAAGGAGACTTTCTTGTCATCTTTTGTGGGGGATCAAGCAAAAATGCGACATTGTCATTTTATATTATGTACAGAAATTGTGACTATATACAGCTAACGTGACATTATTTGGGTCTTTTTTTATCGAAACATTAATCATTCATTCGGTCAAATAGGTGCACGAAAATGACACTTGTCACGAATATGCTTCTTGATACTATATGTTTCAAAACCTAACAGGCGTTTAGTCTGACGAAAAAAAAAGAAGAAGAAAGAATATTGTATCGTTGGGGCCTTTTATGAGGTCATTAAATGGATTCATCAAGATTGTTTAAAAGATACAAATATTTTTCGTGCTCAAAAGCTGCTTTAATTACCCCTCGCCCCAAGCTATCCAAATGTACGTCTGCCGAATTTGGCATCCATCAGCATGCGATGGGTTATGTTCATGTCTCACGTAAAGTTTTGATTTTATATAATGCCATCATCGCTCCTGAGTACTATATACAATCTCAGAACTTTCCCATCAGAAGAATCAAATCATTACCTCTGTGTTAATTATTGTAGCACCAGTGATGATAAACATTGCAATGAAATAATTTCATTGCAGTTATGATAATTAAAAAGTAACGACAACAATGATAATAATAACAATAATAATAATAATAATAATAACAATAATAATAATAAAAATAATAAAAATGATAATAATAATAATAATAATAATAATGATAACAATAACAATAATAACAATGATAATAATAATAACAATAATAACATAATAATAATGACAATAATTGGACTTATGACACAATAACGGTAATAGTTATAACAATGATTATGATGATAACGAAAACAATAGAGAAAACAACAATACAGCTCGTTCTCTTAAAACATAGAGAGCCCTGCCATCTTTAATGCTCTAACCTTTTCCGATACAACTTTACACGCCGTACCCATGGGGCATGACGGACTTTATTTTTGGAGGGGGTTGAATATTGGCAAAAACATTTTGTCCAATACGTTCGCCTCGACAAGATGCGAATTCAAATTCTTCCGGCTAGGAGTCCTGCACGCCGTATAAATCGCATTCCTCATCACTGCTAATTATTCATTTCATAAAGCATTTAGACGGGATCATCACTATGGTTGCTAGAAATCTCGATTGAATAAGCTATTTTCTCTGCAGCACAAAATCTGATAGGCCTTATACCATTGCATATTTTCGATTGTGTGGGCCTCAATTCGTCCTGCTTGCTATATAAGTATTGCAACGCTGGAGTGGAGCTTTGGTGGTCGTTATCAACATACAGTCACTATAGTACATAAAAAAAAAATGATGATGCATATAAGTCTGTGAATTAATGAAAGTAGCCGTCATGCGCAATCCCACATAAACCATAACGGTAATTCTTGTCTGGTGTATGTTATACAAGGTAACAAATTGTGCATGTCTACGCAGTTCATTTTACAGAACAACTGTTCTTCCTGTACATTCATATTGGGGACCTGTATAGGCCTATATGCATACTAGTATGCATGTGTGAGTTCTCTGGCAAGGTTGAAGTAACTTTCCAGTTGTCGGAAGCTATCGTTGTTACGCATGAAATTCGAATATTATGATAATAAAACGGTCGACTAACTACTGTATACGCTCACATTCAACATTTTTAGTAGTTTGTGTCCTGTTTGCACAATTTGTTGCTACATTGACATGTAACTTTGAAAAAGCCTTCTGACTGGCTATAAACAAAGTTCCTTTTAAGTAATGATTTTGCGTGGCTAGATACAATGATCCTTTACAAGTGAATTAAAGTCTATAAGGATTCGGTGACGTATAGTGCCTCGACCAAGTTAATTTTATGTGATTGGTTAGCAGGGCACACAACAGACACACATAGACATTCACGCACACACAGACACACACAATAACAACACCTGAAGTTTTTGGTTTGCTTGTTTGTTGTTGTTTTTGCTTACTTGCTTACAGCAAAGACCAATTTGACGTAAGATCCATGACGGAAAGAAAGGGCATTCAAAATCATAACTGCGTGGTCTGCAACAGAAGTTGCTATATATTTCCGCATTCCACCATCAACGATACTGCCACAATTCAGTCATACGTCCAATTGAGCAGATCTTAACTAAAGCTCAACTGTGCCCTTTCAAACGGGAACAGAATTTGTCCATGTTGATGCTCTCCCAAAGCTCAACCAACGTGGAAAATGGCAGGTGTTGTTTACAATATTAAACATGTAAGCTGCACTTTGAAGCAACACTGCAAAAAGTCCGGTGTTAAATATGAAACACCGAGCTGGTGTTAAATTTCCGGTGCTCATTCATGGTGTTAGATTAACACCTCCGGGTGTCATTTCAAAATTTAAAATTGTTTTTTGAATAGTTTCTTAGTTACTGCACTTCTTGTTAATTTTGAACTTCAACAAGACGATAAAGAATTGTCCGATAAAGTACTTGATTTTTGAAAAAATCTGTAAATACATTTACACCACAGTAACACCAGTTGGTGTGGTCCCCTATTGAAGCTGGACGGGTGTTATACCATTGAAATTAACACCACCAATATCAAATCAACACCATGTGGTGTCATTATTGAATTAACTCTAGCGCAGTGTCTTTTAATATCACCAGCCACAGTGTCAAATCAACACCACGAAATGCCAGGCGAACACTTTTTAATACCGTCACAATACATTTTCTACACCTGTGGGTGTGGTCCTCTATTGAAGTTTGATCGGTGTTAGATTTAACACCCATGGTGTTAAATCTAACACCGATGCTTTTACAGTGAACGCAACACATTGGAACAAATATCACACAGTGCCAGGCAAGAATTGGCATTCTCAAAAGTCTGTTTGTCCGCTACTCAGTGGACTGATGACATCGGCAAGGGAAGGGTGCAGACGAACTTTTTTTTGTGAACTATTCAACCCATGCGGGACACACAACAGCGACAGTCATAGAATCATTATTTGAATTGTGTTGTACCCATTTCAAAATGGAGATTGTGACAAAGCTGTCTGTGAAGCATTGAACTTCGTCATCATTTCACAGTGCTTATTTGTTTACTCTGCACGCGTGATGATGCGCTGGGCAATTTGCAAAATAAGAGCTGGTACATCGTATGGTGAGAGCGAGCTCTGCATGTTAGATTAAAAATGTATTCGGGTTTGCCTTTACAGCTGGCAAGCCCTATAAACGCACGCTTCGCTAATATCTCTGGATGTAAAAGCAAGACTATGTATATCATGCGCTTAAAACAGTATAATCACTCAGTGACAAAAGCGCGTATACTGTAGCGATCCGAGCCAGAGCTGCGGGAAAACGTTTGCGGCCTGGTGCCCTTTTCTTTAATAAGGAAAGGAGCCTGACTAACATATGCCGGTAAGCGAACCGAAGAAGAAGATTAATCATTGTAAATAAGCAGACGGAATACACTCGTTGGATGGAATGCCATACAAGTAAGGGAATTACACATGCATGATTAACGTTGGGATTATCGAAATCTACGCAGTATATGAAGCGCCTATAGCTCTTAATTCGGTTTCATGGGGAATACTTGAAACGGAGGAATATCACAGCATTACTGACTAATTCCTTTGCTAAGTCTAAGCCCCCACCTGCTTGAAAAGTAAGAAATAACAGTACAGTCACGATAATCTGACCGAGTTACGAGCGAGCTGTATATAAGGAATTAGATTATTTGGAGCGGTCGCCCATGACAACCTATACGTGCGTATTGTATAATAATATGACTAGTAAAGATGTAAAGATACTCCCCGCGAGATTATTTGTCAGGGGGGAAATCAGTTTGAGCAGTTGCTTTATTTTCACTGGCCAAACCTCTTTTTATGTGCTCAGCCAAAATTTCACGCATCCCACTGTAAACACCTCATGCCTGCGGTGATAATTTCGTGCGTCCTATCAATCGGTTTCCTTTTGGTTTCCTGCCTTATCCCAGATTTCTTTTTTTTTTCAAAGTGGTCAATATTTCAGTCCATAAAGACCACAAAACACATGATGCCCAGAGTTACTTTATATATACGTTGTTAGAATATAATTGTGTCCACATGGCAGCTTTAAACTAGGTTAAGACACCTGGTTTGCTTCTTTGTTAATTCAATGGTTTTACTGTTCTATATTCCACATTCTACAAATAAAATCAAGACATATCAAGGCAAAAGTTTGGGATCATTGATAAAACGAATGGGAAATGTTCTTCTTTACAGCTTGTTTGTTTGTTTTCTCAGAAGAACTTGTTTTGGCCTGACGTATAGGAGTTCTCATCAGGTTTAAGAATTCGGAGCACTGTAACCCTTCAAACACTTTTCACTTTCATCTCTGAGACAATGCTATTGAGTTGGAAGTTATAGTATCGGTCATGGATAGAATGACGTGAAAATTTTCAGTTTAATTCAATAATCTCTCCACAGCGGTTGCCTTGGAGTTTTATATCAGCACAGCTTGCTGAAGTTATGCACTTGACTAGACCCTAAACTTTAAAACCTCTTTTCTCAGTACACACTTTTCCCGTGTGTGAACTTTCTTTCCATTATTGGCAAGTGTTTGGAAAGTTCACTTGTAATTGAATTATATGTCATTTAAAAGCTATACTCTTTCAGAATGAAGTATTAACTAAAAATCCATTTCTGGAAATTTTTGATGGTTTGTAATCCGGGGTCACATTCTTGATCTAATTCCCATTAACTATGTCATGATATTGTTCTTAATGATGAGCATCTATGATGAAATAAGTGTTGAAATCACTACCACCAACTGAGCATGCACTAAAATACTTTTTTTTTTTCTGTAACCATTACGTTGGATCATGCCTAGTCCGTGAACACTTTTATCAATTTCTACTTTTGAGTACGTGCAAAAATTATCATTTATTAGAAAAAATAGCGGGTGTGACCGGATCTAACCGACAAAGATGCCTTGCACGACACAAGTGGTACTCGTGCGACTCTCTACCGGTATCAATAGCTATAACTGAATCCAGGGCGGCGGACGAAGGAGTTCACGAGATGAAGCTTCGATGTGAAAGGATACACTAACTTCCCTTTTTCGTTAGCCTGGTATCTGCACAGCGACATGAAATGTATACCCTTGTTCACGATGGAACACAGAAGCAGTTTAACGGAGCGATTTTAAGTGCGCGCGATCGACACTCCGTGGATTCCTCCCTCACCCCCCCCCCACCCCCAACAAACACGCACCGAAGTGATCATTAAATGCGGATCCTTTGTCTCGCTGACCATTAGTTAAGTATTCCGCTCTTTCGGAGTCACCTTTTCCCAAAATGTCATCGACTAATATTGACCATTAGCACCAATTTCGAGAAAAATAAATTACACTTGCGTGAGTAGCCGCCGGAAATGTAAATTGATACAACGCGTAACTAACTCTGTCCATGTAACAATAACAGTGGTCCATGATTATAACGCGACTGAAAAAAGCACATCCACTTGTGATCTTTAGAAATTACATGTATTTTATCTGGAGAGGGGAGTAATAGGTAATTACGGATTTTATCCCATTGCGGGTACAAACCTTCTTTTCAGTACTGAACGAAAACTTCTACCGAAAATGAATCGCTTTTATGTACAGCAACGATTTGTTTGTATGTTTGTTTAATTTACGTCGCTGGTAGTTAGGGAGTGGAGTGATAGGGGAAAAATCAGCCTTACGTTGTTTACCATTAAAAGTATGCAACGTGGCTTAAGTGAAGAAATCCATACACACAAAAATATCAGAAGACCATAGCCTTTGAAGAAAAAAAGTATCTACTTTCAAGTGGAGTTTGCCCTAAAAGATAACCTCTTGCAGTCAAAACTGTGTTTTTTTCTCCTGTACGTTTCACATTACATTATTATACAAAATATTTTCCTTCTTCGATAACTGTCTTCACACTTTGTTAGCTATATGACGCTATGGACATGTACCGTCGGTCTACTCACGATTTTACTACTGAAATCTTGTGGTCAAAAGCGTCGAGTAAAATTCATTGGTAACTCAGTAGCAACTACTTTGGCATTTGCACGGACCCAAACGTTTAAAGTACTGATTACCGTTGAGAGCGCAGTGATTTACAAAAATGTTCGAGATATCACATTAGTTGTTGATGCATAATATTATGTGTAAGTCAGTTGTAGCGCAAAACATCCCTACATAAAAATTTTGTAATAATGCCTAAGATATAAGGAGATATCACTATTTTTATCAATAAAGCATAGCTGTAGACACTGGTAGACGGTTTATTCTAACATTTTTTTTTTTACTATAATTGTTCAGATTTTGTACATTCAACAATATTTATCATCGATTATACCGATTCCAATGTTTACATTGGTTGTTTATATTCCTAACTCACTTGGAAGCACTACAGCATGAGTGTTTGTTTCATCTGCAAATGGTAATTAATGCCTTTAAAGTTTAAGTTCACTTGGGCTCCTGCAGTTAGCGTAATTCAAGCTGACTTGCGGTTAAACTATACAGTTCAAAATGAACCTAACTAATACGATATTAGCCAGATTATGCTCACATAACACACACACACACACACACACACACACACACACATATTATATATATATATATATATATATATATATATATATATATATATATATTTATTTATTTATTTATTTATTTCACCTAAGTATACGACATACTAGGTAAGCAAAGTATAACAGCAGTGTAAGGGAAGAGAGGTTGCTTCATAACCGTTCCATGATCGGCCTTGTCAAAAAAAAAAAAATAAAAAAATCATCATCATCATCATGATTAAAAATGAAAAAAAAAAAAAAAATAAGGAGGGGGAGGGGAAGAAGTACAACATTAGCCCAGATCGTGGATGACCCAAGACGAAGCATGAAGAATACACTCAGGAGAGTGCATGCTTCACGAAGAATTTAAGTTGAAATTCTAAGATCGACTTAAATTATGGTGTGCTGTGTGTGACTTCAATGATGACGAATATTTTGGATACTTTTGTCGTGCAGGCATAAGGCGTACAAAATAAAATCCAGCACAAATCATTTTTCTGTAAATTTTTTATGACAATTTGAAGTGAATCATGAAAATATTAAATTAGACTAAATAGGAAAACCAATGGAATACCATAATTCTAAGTTGATCTTAAAAAAAATAACTTAAGGTTGACTTAAATTCTTTGCGAAACATCCTCCAGATTTTATATATACTGCATCTTCACGGGGTGGTTTGTTTCTCATAACTACAGAAGAACATCTTTGTAGTTTGGATGAGGCTCTGAACTAGGCACACACACAAAAAAACAACAAACAAACAAACAAACAAACAAACTGTGGATTCAAGTTCCGCCCTGAGAGTATACCAATCCTATACAGACAGAACGTTTTTAGCCGCTGCCGTGTCCCTTTTGACCCAGGCGGATACGTGTTAGTGGCATACATTTAAAATGGGCGGAGATATCAGGGTTAAACAGAGATCACTTTAAAGAGGCTACTTAGGTAAAGAATATCATACTGTTATCAGCCTAAGTAAAGAGCTACCACTGTGTTTGCGATAACCATTATCACACGAAATATTGTCATAATTATCAAAACTGTAATTTTTTCACTATTTTCAATATTACTTTCATTTTTATGTCGTTATGGTTATCAGTAGATTGATGTATTAAAATCTCAACTCATTCCATCTTCTACCAACCCCGCCCCTCCCTAGCGGACACAAAGTAATAGAATCAATCTATTCCATACACTATTGAAAGTAAGAAAAAAACTGTGATATTGTCGGCTCGGATTTTATCTTTATTTCTTTTTAACTCTTGTGTTGCAGCCAGTGTGATATGTCTGCTCCAGTCAGATGACTGGTGCGAGCCCCATTAACTGATTATTAGACGAGGATATCCTATAAGTCTCCGGTGAAAGGTATTAATTATTTCTCCTTCACAAATTACTTTCCTCTCCATGGCCTCTTTCCCTATACACCGCGTACTGTCTTTGAAAGATTCACGAGGATATAGAGCGATGAAATTGAACTAAGTTTCTTCTTTAAAAAAAAAAGTGCCTATAATACGGAAGGCAAATTACGATTTCGCGGTGGCAATAATGCACCTCAGCTTAATTGCGTTTGCCATAAAAAATTTCTCTGCCGGTTGCATGATTTTGATTAATGACCTCCAGCTTTGTTTTTGGCACATTGTGAGAACTTTCGCTGTTATTGTTCTTTTTTTTTCGGGGTGGGGGCGACAGCGGAAGTTGTCATGGCCAGATTAGTACAAAATCTTTCCTTTTTTATATTGTAAAATTTGCGAAATTAAGTAATTGATTAAGTTTCAGAATAGATTATCAGACCGAAATCCTGATAAAGATCCTTCTCAGACGAATAACATCCCTGCTGGAAAGATCACAATGTCCCACAGTGTGTTCACAATTTGTTACATAGTCGGCTATGTAAATATGGCGAGTACGCTCGAGTTTAACAGTATGAAACGAAGATGATTTCACACTGATGTGGTGTGGTCTGTCACATACTGTTCACATACGTAGTTATGTTCGGTTTCAGTTCAGATCAGTTCAGTTTATTTCTGAATTCCGTGTTAAATACAATGTAGAACAAAATTTGACCATATACCATAAATCATATGAATATAGTATGTTCCATCGCATTAATGCACATTTTGGGATACGTTTGTAGAAAGAATACATATGGGGGGTAAAAAAATATACAACAATGCCAGATGGAATGCAATATATACGATAAGGAACAGTTCATATTTCACACAGTGAAATCGATGATTTACCATTTGTTTCCATGTTAAAACACTCGAATTAAATAGTATGAAGAGATTTCACACTGTGTTTCACATTGTGTTTCACACTGTAGGACCCTGTTCTCTTTCCGGCAGGGATTCGCCTTACACATTCTGGGATACCAGGGCCCTGTTTCGTAAAGCTGTTTGTAAAGTTACGAAAGACTTATGACGACTGAAGATCAGTTCTTGTGCTGAATTATTGAAATTTTGGTAAGTATAGCACATCACAACTGATCACCAGTCGCTCGTAAGTTGTTCGTAAATTTACGAACAGCTTCATGAAACTCCCCCTGGTTGGATTGATACTA
The DNA here is from genome assembly GCF_964275005.1 of Diadema setosum. NCBI lineage: Eukaryota > Metazoa > Echinodermata > Echinoidea > Diadematoida > Diadematidae > Diadema > Diadema setosum. The sequence goes on along the minus strand of NC_092705.1, from coordinate 28,211,846 downwards.
TCTCTACCTATTGGCACACAAACAAGAACGTGATCTCTATAATACATTTTGAAAAATTTCTTGTCGGAGCTCATATGCGAGAATTGCTTAAAGCTATATTCCCTTCTATTCAAGGGGAAGTCAAAATGTTTAGCTGGTATTTTCATACATTTGCGTTGATCATGTTGATGGACTTGCTGGAGTCAATTTAGGTTGCTCTATCATTGTAGTAAACTTAATCACAAATAAAATGATAAGCCGTATCTTAATGACTTCATATTGGTGATTAGGGTATCAAGAGCAATCGAGTCATCATTTCAATATCGGGAATACGCCAACGTGAGCACAGCTAATGGGGATATGAGATTTACATATTCTTCTTTTAATTGAATTCAGCGTAACATTATATCCCCTAAAGGAAAGATAGAAGGAATTAAAAAAAACTTGTCTTTTGTATGGAGAAATCAATTTGTCCAAAGTACAATTACGCAATATCAATACTAGTCGATCATAGCAACAAATCTATTTTCTGTGTCATCTTTTTTGATGAAACTGTAGAAGTTGACACTGGTGTTGCTGTTTAGTTTGTTTGTTGTTGTTGTTGTTTTCAACAGAAACGGCCAGCGTGGCCAGTAAAACTATAACTTTAAACAAAATTAATTCAAAGATCATTTCATGAAAACAGTAACGATATGAGGTAGTAATTAATCACTCGATTCCTTTATCCTTTACGGTTCGTTATTTCAGGAGCAAGTTCTGAATCGTAATTTGATCTAGATCAGTCGGAGGAGGGGGCATTTCATCAAGCGTTCTATCAGAGTTTTCTCTCTCTCTCTTTCTCTCTCTCTCTCTCTTACAAATTTGCTTTCCGCAAATCAGATACAAAGATTTTAACAGCTCAAAACAGTTTGTACGAAAGAAAAAAATATCTGACAAAAAATTTGATGAATTGCCCCAAGTCTGTGAGACGAAGGAAAGATACAGATCTACTCTGACAGACAAACGATGTTCATAAGTGGACGAAAGAGGCAGTTTGTGGAGTTATGAGAAGGCACCAAAATGGGATCTAGGGCAGAAGATTTAATCGTAAGGGCTATGTTGACATTCCATACATCAGATCGAGACATGGATGTAAACATCTTCAGAGAAAAGTCTGACGACTTCTTGACTTTACACTAGGCTGTGACCAAACAGGGGATAAAAGCCTAAAAGCGTCAAAACTTTGACACTGACTGATGTGATGTCAATTCTCTCTAACGACAGGATCATTGTAAACAGGTTTGAAATTAAACGCTGTTGTCACGAGAACGACAGACTGTATGTTTCTCTTCCTTATTTTCATAAGCGTGCTAAATTGGTAGTCAACAAGTGACCCCATTCGTCACATTAAAAGGAAAGAATAACAGAACCCCTTCGATTGCTCGGATTTTGTATACACAGTCAAGTTCTCCATGCTTTGTTTTCCCACTACTACACGACCTCGTTAAAATGTCTCGTGTATGCGCTCATTAAATGAATCCAACCTATGCTATAGATTTTCTACTGAAGAAGCCGCAGAACAAAATGTATTCATTGGTTTTTTTTTCTGGGGAAAGGGGTGGGGTTAGTGGATAACCGACCCACGGGGAGAGTCCCTTTTCCTGATTCTTGCGGGGTCAAATGTCAACAGTCCCCAGTCATTTATCCCACCAAGTTCTCGGGTGATTTTCTACAGAAATTATCATCATCATGTCCACAGTTAAGTACCAAATCTTAATTTTACTGAATGAAACTCGTTAAATTGCTTAATCTCCACAAAATAAATAAATAAATAGATAACACTTATATAGCGCTTAATACTGACGATAAGAATTCTGCCTCAGGCTACTTTACTTTTGTTACATGCTCCTTGAGGTTAGGTGCGATCTAGATTTTCAGCAAGTCTTTGAACAGAGGATCGCTGTGCTTTCAAGATTCTAATATTGCACAACATATCATTGTTTTAGATATAGCTGAAGATACAGTACCATCTTACCGGAGGGTTCATATACTATATATATAATACATATATCTATCTATATGTATATATGTATATATATATATATATATATATATATATATATGACATGGGACATCAAAAAAAAAAGTCAAACTTAACTCTAAGAAGGAGTAGCCTGTGCAACCTCTGCCTCGATGAGAAGGCCATCATCATCCGAAAACAAAAACGCACTCAATAAAAGGTCCGAGCTTATATATCCAAATGCAGACACCGGAAAAGAAAAACCATCCATGCGTCAAACCGATCCATCGCGCCACATGAGCACAGAAACATACCATTTTGTCAGTCTGCCTGAGGATCGCGACAGCGTGAAACCGCCGGTAGCAGACAAGGCACCAAAACACAGGTACGCATATATATTATATATATATATATATATATATATATATATATATATATTATATATATATATATATATATATATATATATGTATATGTATATATATATATATATATATATATATATATATATATATTATATGGATAGATAGATACATACATCGATAGACAGATACTACAGTATATAAAATCGAACATCAATTACATCTGGTAATATTATATCTAGACAGCATTTGCTGTTACGGGTTTTCTTTGTCAGTTTAACGGAGTATAAGACATGAATAAAATGTGATCCACTTTTACAGTCATTCACACAAATAAAAACCATATAGATTCACGTTACTGAAATAGCAAAATTTAAAGAATACACGAAAAAAAAAAAACGTCCTTATGGGTATCAAAAATTATTTGACCTTCCATGGAATCTATATACACGACGCAAAAGACCTCATGAACAGTAGCCTGCATGGGGTTTATTGCCGGACAAAGATGATTATTAACTTTAAGCCCAGCATGGTAACAGCACCGAATCCAGCCCACCACAATGAATAGTGTAAATTTCTGAATTATTCTAATCGGGTCAGTTGATTAAAACGACATGTAGGCCTACTGATTTTTATGATTTATGCAACCATGAATATTTCATAACAAGAGCTATGCTGTGGTAGTACATGGGATGGGGGGGGGGGCTTCTTTGTATTACTTGTGAGTTTTTTTATCTTTACAACAATGTAATTCTATTTTGTTTTGACTTAAGGGATGGTACGGTATTGGTGGAGATGAGAATTGGGCTTTTCACTTTTTGCGAGATACCAAGAAAACACTTATGATATAGTACAGAGCATACCATTTTAAGAGGAATTCAAAGTTTATTTGATGAAAATCAGGTTTGGAATGACTGAAACATCCAAAAACAAAGTAAAACGAAGCGATCGTAATAAAGTGTGGGTCCCACACTTTATTAGACTCGCTCTTTTTTGGATATCTCAGCCATTCCAAAACCAATTTTCATCAAATAAACGTTGAATTCCTCATAAAATTACATGCTCTCTCATAAAGAGGTTTCTCATTATCTCACCAAAAAATGTTAGAAACCTAAAATCAGGTCTCAACCAAAACTTTAGATCCCTTTATTGATAAGTAGAGTAAAGGCCAACAAGCAAACAAACATAATTATAAGTCTTGTGCGTCCCGGGTAGATCAAATTGATAGGTACACGCAGCTTATCTTTACATCAAAATTTATACTAAACATTAAATCAAACTTGTACTCCTTCAAGGGTTACCACTGTTGTTTAACCCACGATTTAGCGCAAACTAGGAGAGATCGCGGTCGTACGTTCTTCAGGTGGTTATCTCGACACTATGCTGGTATTACATGCTGGTATTATCTATGACACTTGTATACCAAGTGGTGAGGTTGTGTTTCCGTAATTTGATCTTTCGTACGGCAATGACAACGGATCAAAGAAATCTTGCGGGTTCATTACGTTTACAAAGCAAAGCGCGTCCTGTGTTGAAACATGCATAAATCATCAGCGACCTTCAAAATGTATTGTACTTAGGGCTACAGAGAAGTAAAAGGGCCATCCTGTTACTGTCTGCAGACAGGACGCTACCAAACTAAATGAACTGTGTGGGTATAGCCTTTAACGATCTAAAAGATATGTGATTGTTTTGTTTTGCTCTTTTTTTTTCCTTTGGTTAATGCTGTTTAGGGTCTTTCCCGCTGCATAGGTATAACGACCTCATCAGGGGCAGAACATAATTATACAGAACTATATCTTTGTTCCAGATTTGTCCTATAACCTGTGTTTTGTTGCAGGAAGACACGCGCAACCTTTGCGGGAAATATTGTACCTGCATAATATCCGAGGCAGGCATATCAATAACACCTGGACAGAATCTCAAGGGACGTGGTTTCTTCTTCCTTCCCCATTTCTAGTCTTTCTCTTTGTCTTGGTTTGTTTGTTTGTTTTTTTCTTTCTGTCCTTATTTTCTTTTAACACAGGCAGGATAAAAATGGTCGTGGTTGGCATCCCATTACTATATGGGTGCAAACGGTCCTAAACAAACTTAAGACATATAGCTCTTCAGAAATCATTGTCCTATCTTCATTCAATTGGAAATTCTTAATTTCACTGCACACAGATAATAGAAATAGTTAACTTGATCAATCTGGGGCCTGTTTCACATAAACTTACGATTTACCTTACGCTCGATTTATTGAGCGTAACTCAGTGAATCGAGCGTAAGATCAATACCGATCGCAAGTCTGTTTCATAAAGATACTTACGCTTGATTTAGAACACAAATCTAATGGCAGATCCAGCGTAACTTTTTTGAACAGTGTCAATCGTAAGATCAATCTCACGATCAATCTTTGTGAAACGAGCCCCTGCGCAAAATCTGAAGGATATTTCATTTCAATCTGAGATTGAAAAATGAACTTTGATCCTCTAATATGAGGTTCCAAGTTACGAATCAGTCATAGATTTAGAGACTTTTGAAAATTCGGTAAACCCAAACAAATAGTTATGTTATGAACACACACACAAAAAAAGGCTCAATAAAAGAATTTTTTCCTCTTGCTCATGCGTGAGACACTATGAATGAATAGTAAAGAAATTACAGTAAACGGCTACAGCACTTCACCACAGCAAAATAATTCTGGGTTTTTATTGCTTCTTCTTCTCCTTCTCCTCCTTCTCCTTCTTCTTCTTCTTCTTCTTCCGTTAAATGCAAGTTTCATATTTTAAGATAAATGCATTAAACATTTTTGTGTGGGTGGGTAGGTTTGTGGCCCCTTCACCGGGTCAGCACCCGCTCTTTGCGATGAATGAATGATGGCCCAGTCACAATAATGTCGGCGATCTGTCGGGGATTAGTTTTGGCCGGGGGTCGTCGTAGAAAATAAAGAATCCTTGAACAATCCTAGCAATAATCCTAATAAAAGTGGAGCAGTCACATTGTCTGAGATTTTTTCAAGGATTTTGACCCGGTTTTGTCGAAAAATCGTGGGATTAGCCTCCGATCGCCTCCGATTGCATCGGAGGCGATCGGAGACGATATCTGCGATCGTCTTTTCTTTTAATTTTTAATCTTCAAAATCTTCTGTCACAGTCTCCTGCAGCAAGAGCGTCTCAAACTTTTATATTAGCGATCCGGTCGGAGGCGCCCTTATATACACGGCGATTTACTACGATTCCACCGTACGAATCGTCGGAGACGATCACAGAAAGCGTACGAATCGTCGCAGGGCGCCTCCGATTCAGTCGGTGGGCGCCGGAGACTACTCGCAGACATTGAATCTCAACCTGAATTTCCAATCCCACACAGAATCTTGCGACTAGTCTCAGATTATTCGGATGACGCCTCCGATTAATCGGAGGGCATCGTAGGTCATCGGATATTGAGTCTGGGATGCCAAAAATGGGTGAAAAATCTTGCGAGCAATCTTGCAATTTTAAGTTCAAAGTTAGGGACCGCGACGGGTGTGGCGATGCCTAAAAAATCAGCGACAAGCCGCAGGCGTCCGATGAGCGCCTCCGACGGGTGCAAAATCGTGAGATCTGTCTCAAGATTTTGTTAAAATTTCCCGGGTTTTACCCATCGCCGACGCATCGCAACTGATTTGTGACTGGCCCAAGACTCGGGAATTGACCCCGGGTTCATTGGATCTGGAGGCAGACGCGCAGGCTACCGACGGTACGTCCTTATTGCAAAACAAACACACAATTACGACCCAAAGCAACTTAGGCGTGTCGCACTGCATTGTAGACAGTTGAGACCCTGATACGCATATTTTCTTATTATCTTAATCAGGGTTCGATGCACAGTGACGATGTGGAACCTTTTGAAAGGACCAGCGAGCTCGGGGCCAAATCTTAACGGAAGGAAAAATCAGTTTGTGATTACCAAACCATTTTCGTGCTAGGGCAGACAACCATAATACGAGAAATCGAGTCGTTGTGAATCTGCTTTGACACACATAAACCTGACCCTCGACCCAGATTCCGACCACACAAGCCTGATATCATGAAAACTATACATCTATTAAGGCACATGTTACAGTCATCCTTCGGGATATCTAATGTAGTAAAGCTTAAAGGGACTGTACAGTACTGGTTGAGATGGGGATTCATGTTTTGAACATTCCTAAGTGAGATAATGAAAAGCCTCTTATGAAATATGAAAGAGCATATAAGTTTAAGAAGGATTCAACGTTTATTTGATGAAAATTTGTTTTCAAATGGCTGAGATATCCAAAAAAAAAGTACTAATAATAAAAGGTGACATGCCACAACTTTATTAGGATCTCTTTGTTTCACCTTGTTTTTGGATATCTCAGCCATTTCAAAACCGATTTTCATCGAATAAACTTTTGATACCCCTTAGAACTGCATGCTCTTTGACATCTCATAGAGTGGTTTCTGAATATCTCGCAAAACCTTATAAGCTAAATCCTCACCTCGACCAGAACTTTACACACCCTTTAAAGCTTATGCTACTTCTTTTTATTACTTAAATACTGTCGTAATGGATGGAAGCTGTTTTTACAATGTTCTTTGTTTGATTTTTTGAAACCTTAAAAAGGGTCTGCCTTTTTCATCAATTTTGACTAAAAAGCTTAAATATTTGATTAATCATAGAAGCCCAAAATGTCGTGGGATGCTAACCATACTTTCTTGGAATGATGAGTCTGTCTCTCCCGTAGACATTGACCACTTAATTCGAGTTCTCTTAGACAAATTGTTTTCGTATCGTTGTAAACTCCCACCAAAACAAGGCCAGCCAAATCAACGCCAAATGAAATAAAAAAAAAAAAAAAAACTTAACTAAACTAAACTAAACTCCATATACACGCAAGTCCGTGCTACGGAAAGTAGACCGGACATTGTAATTCCTTTCTCCTATCTCTTTCTCTCTTTTTCTTTCTCTTTCTGTGATTACTACCACATATACCTCTCTGACTGGCATTAGGCAGATAGATACATAATATGGTGAACTTGCATGAAGCTCTAGGTTGTACTATAATCGCACACTGCTGAACATTCCAAAAGAAAGCAAGGGCAATCATGTGGCTTTTAGGAGGTACGATAGTTTGGGCAAGGTCAAAATTTATTTGGACTCCTAAAAACTAAATAACTTAAAGCATTCTTTATAGTTATGTAATATCATATATATAATTTGTACAATCATTATATATATATATATGTATATACGTTTTTTTTTTTTATTAATGAATGCGTGTGTTTATGTGTGCATGAGTAATGTATGAATATCAAACTTCACCAGAATGTCCTTTTTTTTTTTTTTGGTCTTTTTGCTGCACATTTCAAAAATCAGTGGAGCCACGAAATAGATAGTCGGATATGTTTTAAACTCTCCAAAAAGCATGTACAATATCATGGGAAAGCACAATGTTTTTTTTTGTTTTTTTTTTCTTCTTCTTCTTCTTTTTTTTTTTTTTTTTTTTTGCTTTCTTCCGATGCGAATATAGCTTGACAAAATCACAAAGTGGATTTGAAAATCTAATGAGCCATTAATGTGAAAGCATGCAAGAATTGCCTGAAATCCATGTGGGTGATTATCGTTAATCCTTCAAATTAACAGCAGTTACACTGTTTATACTCACTCGTGTTAGCTGGGGTGGATTGCCCAGAGCCATGGCGAAAAGCACACAGGGTAAGAGACCCAACGAGTAGTAAACGGTAGTAAACAAATCCCTGTCGATACATAACGCTGTAATGGGTAGTCGCGCGTACCACCACTACCACTACCACTTAGCAGACGCACTTCTTTCCAAATGTGGTTGAAGAAAGCGCGCGATCCCGATATGTACTTCCAGAGAGTGACGAGGATACTGACGGACTTCCCGTGGCGCGTGCTGCTCGCTGCGGGCTGCTGGTGAACCCTTTCAAATTGTGCACTGATTCGTGGACCTCGAGCGTGAAGGCCAACAGAGATGGCGCTTTGTTGTAGCCATGTACGAAAGACGGACACCAATCAATGTCCTATTTACGTCACTCTTTTGCAATCGAACGCCAGCGCATAATGTCGTTTGTAACCTTGAGGCACCAGCGTGAAGGATTAAAAACTATAGGACAACTGCATCCTTTTGTTAAATCTTCCTTGTGCTACACAATGCCATGTTTGAAAGTTCTGCAAAGTTAAACGTTTGATCAACAGACCTATATTCATCTTCCTAATGTAGGTCTAATTGTTGTTGCTCAAATGTTTTACAAGCTCGTCTAATAGTAAGTAAGAAATTGTGGAGTAGAATTCAGTACGTATGATTACGTCCATAGTATACACATAAACCAGCAGCAGTGCCATAACAAACAATGTAAAAAGAACCACTGTACGAGCTGAAATTTTCGCGGTGGTTTTATTTTCGCGAATTTCGCGTATCGCCTTTGAACCGCGAAAATAACAACACGCGAAAATAACAACGCGCAAATAGTTACGTTCAGTTAGACCGTCGCGACGGCGAAATTAACAACACGCGCAAATGTCCTCCAAGTAGCAATTCGCGAAAATATCTGTACGCGAAAATTTCAGCTCGTACAGCATTACATGTCACCATATGCTGTAAAAGTACATGTACATGGTGTACGTGGGCATTGCTATTTAAACAAATTAATATGTAAACACACACATATGCATATATAAATATATATATGAAGAGTTTGTTCGCAAAAACCGATAAGTCCATATTTACCAAATGGAGATATTTGCGATTAAAGGTCAAGAAAAATAAAGAGAATAATAAGAAAATGTTCGCTTCTTTTGGCCATAACTTCAAAAATATACCTTTATATGTAGTGACCAATATATCATCTAAAAGGTATTATTTTGTACTTTATGACAGAGATCGTACTTCAAAATCTTCAAAAATGGACTTATCGATTTTTGCAAACAAACCCTTCATATGCTGATTTTTAAGCACTCATGTAAAAGGGATTATAGGGGACAAATAATACAAAATTTACCGGAAAAATATTTTTCAGTCTATGTAAAGATCATACTGGGGAGGAGGGATGACAGTGTTGTTTACAAAGCTAGGACACGTTGACATCATGTCATATAACACACAAACGTACATAGCACGGTATCCCCAACAAGCAAGACAGAAGAAAGTGAATAAAGGTGTTAACCGCAGATTTCCTCAGGCATTTTGAGCCTACAAACTGAATAGGCAGAGGACAAGACCTCGCCTCAGTCAATGTGAGGAGATTTTTCGAAATATCCTCGATCCCTCTTTTCATTGTATCACTCAAGGTATACTTTTTTTTCCCTCTAGCACGCACGGCTTGCAATATCCGCACATTTAATCCACACAGAACAAATCCCAAGGTTATGAAAAGCTAGACAAAGCCTTTTAAGTGAGTTGCATATCAGTTTGCTGGGTGTGGGGTGGGGGACAAGGGTTATTCTTCGAAAATACAAGTATATAAAATAGAATTCGGTTCACAGAGTAAATCTGAGTATTAAAATGCAACTGGACACATGAACAGACATCTTGAAAGTTGGTTGAAAAGAGAAAGAGCGAGAGAGAGAGTGGGGGGGGGGGGGGTTATAGAAGAATACGGAAGGAAGGACAGATAACCTGAGTGGCCTGCGTATAAGAGTGTGGAGAGAGAGAGAAGAAAATAGAAATCTTGAGTCTGTACGTCTGCTCTATTCTGTGATTACTGTAGTGTGTCGAATGTATTTATGTATATAAATATATATACCTGAACAGACACACACACATATATATATATATATATATGATACCAGATCATACCTATTGCTTGCATTGAAAACAAGAATACCGAGGATAAGTTTATTACCTATACAGTAACAACGCTATAAAAAAAAAAAAAAAAATCTTGAAAATAAGTGATTAGTTCAAGTCTTTGTATTCTATTTATTTCTTATTTTATCTATTTATTTTATCAAGTCTTCTTTAAAAACAGGGTAGTCCCATTCAGTGCCACAAAGGCCTGCTTTACAAGGGAGCCTGCGGTGATGTACATAACATTACTTGTGCACATAGAACGAACATAGATATGATACAGCTATAGAACAATCAGTTCGTGGGGGGGGGGGGGTTCGAACAATCAGTTCGTAAGAGCATAAAACAAATAAGAAAGAACATAAAACGAGCGGAGAAAAATAGATATCTGAATTAAATTCATAGCTAATGCAAAGGCGCAGTATGCCTGGTTGATACCGTTTGCCATTTTTCCTGACTGTGGTAGTCACCTGGCACAAGTAAAATGGGTCAGCATCATCTGCCCGTTTTTCTTGGAGGGGAGGGGGTACGTAGCTGGACCACTTCACAATGTTATCACCCTGCTTTTTATACACTATGAATGAATGAAGTTGGATCATTTACGAGTATGGGTCGTGCATGAGTAGCTCAAACTCGGGACCTCCATTCTAAATACCCTATGATCGTGTCCGGGCAATTACCCCCAGAGGGCAATTATCCCCCGGCTAAGGACTGGTTAGTGGTAAGTTCGAGTAAAGATTAGGGTTAGGGTTAGGAGTTTGGGTTAGGGTAGAAGTTTGGGTTAGGGGTAGGATTAGGTTCAAGATTAGGATTAGGATTACGGAGAGGGGAAGGGTCCGGGGTAATTGCCCAGGGAGTAATTGCCCTAGACTCTCCTATAATATCTGAGAGACAGTTCAGGTATGTTTTTGCCTTTTCCTAAACGGGACGACATCATTTTATACAATATTTCTCAGCAATAAAAAATAGACTCAGCAGGAATCGAGCCCGAGTCAGTGATTACGAGCATGGAGACGCGCCACCGACTGAGCCGAATCACTCTCCCCAATAACTGAGATTAAAAACCGTTCTAAAGAGACATTCTCATATGTTTTTTTTTTTTCATGCTGAAACACTTCAATCACCGTAATTCCCTGGAGTTCGTTCACCGCTATTGCTACAGTGAACAGCTAATTGATTGATTGTTGTTGTTGATGATGATGATGTTACATTGTATTAATGTGTATTTGTGTGTGCGTCGATGTGTGTTGTGGCATTTGGCCAACAGCTTGAGCGGACCCAAATGTTTTAACTGTTACATTCACCCACCAGCCTTACGAATGCACACATTACACACAAACACACACACACGCACACACAATGTATGTATCTATATCTATATCTATATCTTTATCAATATATATATAATTATATGTGTGTGTGTGTGTGTGTGTGTGTGTTTGGGTTTGTGTGCTCGTGTGTGTCTATAAATTGTATATGACTATATATGGGATTATGGGTTTGTCAGTGTCTATGTATTTCTATTGTTCTCTCTGTCTGTTTGATTTTTGTTCCGGCCATAAAAAAAAAAAAAATAAATAGATAATAACTAGAGATTGTAATTTGTCATCACTGACAAATTAAGGTGATCCGATTTTTTTTTTTAATCAATGATTCAAGGTCCTGATCGCAATAGGCATGACCATGCAGGTTTCATCTGTGTTCAGAGACACTGGCCGTGTGATGTTTAGATTCTCATTTAGAAAAGTTAGTCATATCTTCCATCTTTGGTACCAAATCTGTATACACTATAACGAAGACACAGCAACAATTACATATGACCTTTGACCCCACTTTGCACAACCTAGATGGCATCTGAGCAAAAAGTGGTTATTTTGTGGAATGATTCTTGTAACATGATCTTTGCGTGTGCAAAATATGGGAAAGATAAGACATGTATTCACCAAGATACAGGATGAAACATTTGTGACCTTTGACCCTATTTTACATACCCAAGATGGCGTCTGATCAAGTAGTTGTTATTTTATGAAATAATGTACGTGACATGAACTAAACATGTGCAAAATATGGGGGTGATAGGGGCTGTGTTTCTTCAGTTATTGCAAAGAAAGTTGCCGAAAGAAAGAAATATCCCAATACATCGAAGATAAGCTCTAATTTCAACCAAGTTTTTTGACGTGATGCCGACGTCGTATGAAAAAACGAAGGGCACACTTACGATAGCCCCACTTTGCACAGACAAGATGGCATCTGAGCAAAAAGTGGTTATTTTGTGAAATGATTCTTGTAACATGGTCTTTGCGTGTGCAAAATATGGGAAAGATAGGACATGTATTCACCAAGATACAGGATAAAACAGTTATGACCTTTGACCCTATTTTACATGCCCAAGGTGGTGTCCGATCAAATAGTTGTTATTTTATGAAATAATGTACGTGACATAAACTAAACATGTGCAAAAAATGGGGGTGATAGGGGCTGTTTTTTTTTTTTCAGTTATTGCAAAGAAAGTTGCAGAAAGAAATATCCCAATACATCGAAGATAAGCTCTAATTTCAACAAAGTTTTTTGACGTGATGCCGACGTCGTATGAAAAAACGAAGGGCACATTTCCGATAGTCCAAAGTCTCAGCTACAGCATATTAAAATCTGGGAGAAATTCACTGAAGCATAAGTGAGCTAGTGCTCGAAAAATATAGTCATGTCAATTTTCATTTCCAGGAAAACTGCACTCCCATAGAGATAACACGTAAACTGGTCAAATTTGACAAGATTACATTTAATCCATTTTTACGAGGTGATGCCGTCATCCAATTAAAATTGAATTATCACATTACTGAAAGATCATTAAATAAGCTACAACATACTAAAATCTGGGTGAAAATCGGCAAAGGATAAGTGAGATACGCTCGAGGGAACTTGAAATTTGATGACGTCATTTTGAAAATTTACTTTTTTTATTCTCTTACGAAATTTGATATCTTTTAATCATTTTGCCAGTATTGCCAACCCATGAAATGACATGTACATCTCATCGGCTTTCAGAATATGTAAAGAAAATGGGGGGTCACCGTCCATCCTGAAGAGTAAAATCGGATTTAAAATTGGCTGGGTTTTTTTTTTTTTTTTTGTATAGTTGCACTGTATATCGCCATTAACGCGCGCGCGGAATTTCAACTTTGACGGGCCCGTATGACGTCATATTGAGTCGGATTGACTTGAAACTTGGCAGAAATATTCCTTGACATTTCATACATCCGCTCCATGTGAAAAAGCGGGATATTTTTTATCGCATATGAGCTTTTCGTGCGTATATGCGCGCGCACGTACGCGTCCGTCGATTTTTTCTGAAATACTCCAAATGACCTGAAACGTGTGCAAAACAATTTTTAGCTCGATTGGAGCATGTTAAAATTTCAACGCGCGCGTACGCGCTCGATTACCAGGATCGTGATCAAATTTTATGAGATATATCGATAGAGCTTGACTTGCACTATATGATATGTAAATTTCATTGAGAAATTCCATTCCATTAATGAGATACGAATGTGAACGCGATTTCAGATAATGATGTCATAGTGACGTCATGGTGGACTGATCACAGTGATACATTAGATCTGTCGTCCTTATGACGCGATACATATATGGTATAAGTTTAGAAGTGATAGGTGAATGACTTTTTGAGTTAACCGCTGCACAATATTTGAGGAGAAAGAAATAAAGAAGAAAGATTCAGTACAGATACAAAAGGTGATCCGAGAGGATACTCGGATCACCTAAAAATAAAGGCAATGCCATGGTATCTATAATTGGCAAGATGAGGTTAGTGCACTCCTCTAATTAGATCTAACACTTTACCCTAAAGTTTGTGCCGCCATTTAATCAAAGCAGATGAATGCTGAACAAGGCTTTCTATGAATTCATACGAAAAACAAAATCAAAGTCTGCAGGTTGAAAAGACTACAGTACATCTGATGGTGTATTTAGATATCAGTTTATACTTTGAAGAGAATTTGGTGATATGAGAAAGATACGCACTGTTATCCCAGTCTTCGCTAAATACTTAATTAAGTGATTGAGTGGTCTGTGACTTTTAAACTTGAGAGATTTAGCCCGCAAACTGAGCCCCATTTTATAAAAAGTTGGTATGATAGAAACTCTTGCTGGAATGGCAATTTTCATGACAACGACAAGAATCCAGCTTCCTGAGTGGCTGTTGCTATGGGGAGTTGCCATTCCAACAAGAGTTGCCATCCTTACATCTCTTATAAAATGCTGGGACCCAGATCATCCTAGATCAGATTAGCCCTGATCTATAATCAGAGCAGCAAAAATATGTAACTAAACTTTGTGACAATACCGCACGAACAAAATCTAACCAATGTATTTGCTGAAATCGCGATATTGAGAGATAATAAGGCACAATGATAGAAGAACTAACAGACGGATTGACAGATGGACAGACAATACGAAGAAACAACGCTTCCACCCCACCCCTCCTCTTAATGGTGGAAGATAAGAAATATTCATTATTATGATCAGTCTGTTGATAGTCCAATGTGTTTACGCTCGGTTTTGAGTCACAAAAGTTGGTATAAAAGGTACAAAAAATGTATTATCATAAACATTGCACAATAGACCAGGAGCTACCATGAGGAGAAAAAAAAAACCCGAAACAAAAACAAAAACAAAACCTCGGAAAGCGTATTTGTTTCTTCTTATGATTTTCCACTTGATATTTTTTTTTTCTGTTAAGGAGAAATCATTGTCTCATTTTGAGAGACAGTTACAGAGTAGTGCCTTTTACAAAAAAAAACAAACAAACAAACAAACAAACCCGCAGTATCTGCTATGTATTATATATTGCAGATACTGCGTTTTTCCTTGGGAGGGCAGTACTTCTGACTGCGCTCAAGGACACGGTACATATTTTTTGCGTGTATAAATCATTGTAATGTACACATAATCATGATAAATGAAGATATGAAGTCGAAATAAAAGTCAACGTTATTGTGATTGTGAATCTATGAGAATTAACTTGACATCTTAACGTTCATTTAGATTAAAAAAGAATAATCGTTTCATGTGAAGCAAAGGCGGAACCTTTCAAGTTTAAAGAGGTCGGGAAAAAATCTGAAATTCTATAGCAATGTCTATAGAGTCATACATCTTTCTTTTTTCGTGACAAAGACACGTTTGTAACCTAATAATGAAGGAAGTATCAGCGCTTCATAATTCTCATATTGGTGATGATGGCTCAAGATATCTGACAATATAGAAACTCTGTGAAGTCATTCAAGGTCAAGATTTTTAAAAATGTACAGCTTTGTGTGGAAAGCAACGAAATGGAAACGATGACAACATTACGTCATTTGAAGTCACGTGACCTCGAAAGCCTACTGGCCTTTCTTGTGAAACTACAGAGTAATAACATGATACGATTTAGCAGTTAACACAGATCATTTTAAAAAATGTTGAAAACCTATTTGTTCCAAAAGTGATACCTCTTTATAGCTCTTATACTTTATTACACTGCTATAATTGTGATCTGACAAGAAGAAAATCATTGTTTATCTATAATTTTGTCCTTCCTTTGTTTTGTTTTGTAAATATTGTTCATCATTGTATTTTGTTAAAACTGTTGAATTGCTTTGAGTCTGTATAGAAAAAATGTTGTATGATGAATAAATTTGTTATTATCATTATTATTATCATCATTAATCGTTATTATTATCATTCAAATAAAACCGCTACTCCCCACCTAATGAAAATAGAACGAAGTGATGTGATAATATTCTTCTCCCATCGACTCAAAATCCTAACTCACTTCTTTGAATAGTATCAGGGGAGTAGGGAAAAGAGAACATTTTGTATACCAGATATACCACTTTCCGTAAAATTGCTTTTACATGATTATGCATGCAGAATGTGCGCTGTATATACCATGCGTGTGCAATGAAGGAGAACACACACACACACACACACACACGTACCTTCACTCACGCACACATTCATCGCCACTCACTCACTCAAGAGGGGATTCCCCCCCCCCCCACTTTGCGTGTCAATGGTTGCAATGTTAATGAGTAATCATTCATGTTTTACCTAGATTATTCAAGAGGAAGTGTCCTTCATAGTCACGTTGACGTGGAAATACAATTTATTGTAATAGAGAGAGTACGCTTTACGCGAAATTATGCAAATAACGCATTGGCGAAATGGCGTTAGTCATACGCATGTGAGTCTAGATGTATTGGCGGGTATTTTACAATGGTGTAAAGTGCATTCATGAGGAGCAGCCGAGTGCATGTTCCACAAAATTGTGAATACCCGAGAGTGAGGGTCATCTCCACTAGCGTCACAAACTTAAACCTGTTCTTGATTTGCTATATAAAAAGGTTCTATGAATTATCTCTATTTACCTTTATGGGTATATACCAGTCAGCTACGTATACAACTTCAGTCTTTTGAAAAAGCTAAGATGTCGGAAGATAGTATTCCAAACTTTGACACGGCATTTCCTCCTGTGGCAATGCTCCGGTCTATTTTTCCAAGGTCTTAGGGTTAACAAGGGTTAGGGTTGTGATAGGGTTTGATGTTAAGTTTGATGTGAGGATTAGGATGAAGGTTAGGGTTATGCTTGCGGGTATACAGAATTTATGTTTGGCTTTAGCGTGCAGATATTTTATGGGAGCAATTGTCGCAGGAGCAAATGTCATGGAACCCTTCCATACACACAAAGTTTGTTGTTGTTTCAAAAGAAGAAAGAAGAGAGAGAGAAAAGTACACACAAAGGAATTTCACAAAAATTCACTTTTCTAGCAAAATGAAAGAGTATACAACTTGACTAACTGCTTTCAGAAAGCAGGAGAAAAATGTGCTGCCCCTAACTATGTCAGTATCAAGTTATTCAATATGTGATTTTCATGAAAAATGATTTTTTATTCAATTCCCTTTACATTTGCTTTATATTTTCTTTATACTGTAGTCCACTCATACGTCATAACCTCTAGTAGTCTCCTTACCCAGCAGTTCCGACACCAAAACTCTAAAAAGTTTCCTTTAACACCATCCAATTATTTTGTTTTCTGGTATTTCTTATAAATGTTGTTGTAACTCTACTCTCAGTATGTTTTTATTGTTTGTAATGCTGTCTGTTTCCTCTATTTGTTAATTTTTATGGAAGTGTTGAATAAACATCAATCAATCTATCTTTAAATTCGCTACACTCACCTTTCTAAAATGCCCCGAACAAAGCATACGTCAAAGCATGTCTTGAACGCAAACGTAACTAGTTGATTCGATAAACGCGGCTAATGGCTAATTGATAGGGCCTATATCAATGGGGCATCGGCATTAGGGTCAGGTTTACGTGAAGGTTTACCTGACAAGGTCATCGCAATTGACTTACCTGAGTGGAGGAGTACTGGGAAATTTGATTGCGTTTTCCGGTTTTCTCCAGTTTATGGTCATTCACTTATTGCATATGGGTATAAGTGATCGAATATGCATTTTAGACATCCAGAGTGGACAGGCTGATCCGGCACGTCAGGTTAAGGTGTTTTTTTTTTTTTTTTTTTTTTTTTTTTGCGTGTTTGGTTGTTTGCTTGTATTTTGGTCTATATTTAATGCTCGAACCGCAAAGAACACGTCAAAGTGGAGACTGTGGTCAGTTACAATACAATCTTTAATGAAAAAAACAAATGAGTGCCAGCCTGTAAAAATAGTCTCTTCGCATTTCATGATCATGATATACAGTTATGTCATTATACACAGTGTATAATGACACACCATTATGTCATAATACACTGCGTATAATGACACCATTATGTTATCAAAACGCAGTGTATTGCGGTCCCATGCCAGCAGGTAAGGAGGTAATATACGTTGTATCACCCCTAAATGTAATATCAACGCTAAATGTAATATCGACCCTAAATGTAATACACCTTAACCCTAAATGTAATAACAACCCTAAATGTAATACATTTTAACGCTAAATGTAATAATCGAGTCAACCCTAAATGTAATACATTTTAACCCTAAATGTAATAACCGGAGACAACACTAAATGTAATACATGTCAACCCTAAATGTAATATCGACCCTAAATGTAATACATGTCAACCCTAAATGTAATATCGACCCTAAATGTAATAATTTTTAACCTTAAATGTAATATCGACCCTAAATGTAATACATGTCAACCCTAAATGTAATATCGACCCTAAATGTAATACTTTTTAACCCTAAATGTAATATCGACCCTTAATGTAATACATCTTAACCTTAAATGTAATATCGACCCTAAATGTAATACACCTTAACCCTAAATGTAATAACAACCCTAAATGTAATACATTTCAACCCTAAATGTAATATCGACCCTAAATGTAATACATGTCAACGCTAAATGTAACATCGACCCTAAATGTAATACATCTTAACGCTAAATGTAATAACAACCCTAAATGTAATACATTTTAACGCTAAATGTAATAACAATCCTAAATGTAATTCATGTCAACCCTATAAATGTGATACATCTTGACGCTTAATGTAATTACCACCCTAAATGTAAAAACCTCATTATAGAGAGTGTAACCAACGCAGAATATCGGGCAAAAGGTCAGGGGTATATGAAGGGGATATGACGCAACTTTTTACAGCACTCTTGAAAGAGCAGCAATAGTTGCTTAGATTTGTTTTTGTTGTTTACCCAGGTAAAGATCACACATTCTTATTAATTCCTTTGTTTGCTGCAAAGTTAATTAGGTACATTTGACATAGTTTTTCTTTTTAATCTATACCTTTCTCATACAATCACATAAACATTTTGTATTCCAATCTTCATACAGTGTTCATGTTAGTTTAAAGTTTTGATGAAAAAAGAAAAAAAATGGGTAAAAATTATCTGCAAGGAAATTCTGAATATAAATAATATTGCAAGAAAAAGAAATATACCTACTCATGAAACGGGATGATAGAGCGAGTAGATTGAGAAAATTAGAAATTAGAAAGATTTAGAAAGATTTCGCAAATTCTTTACGAACCATCATTATCTGATATGTAATGTTTCAATGACGAAATACATTGTAGCTGTCACACATTGACATGGCAGCAAATCACTGTCCGAAATATTAGCCTCATGACATTGTTCACCGGTACTCCTGGTAATCAGTACTATACTTAGTGACACGAAACTGGGACAAATGGTCGTGGGGAGGGTACACGAAATAAATTTAAAAATGCCAGTAAAGCAAAAAGAAATAGATGGGTTTTTTATCTTCTTTGAGTCACCATTTGTATAGACTTTTCTATGATATGTAAATGTATGAGTAAGGCAAACTGACTTAACTTTTGCCCATTTTTTTTTCTTTTTCAACAAAACTCTAAGCAATAATGAACACTGAATAAAGATTGGAATACAAAATGTTTATGTGATAGTATGATATTTAAGAACTATGTCACATGGACCTAATTAACTTTGCAGCAAACAATAGATTTAATATGACTGTGTGATTTTTACCTGTGTAGACAACAAAAACAAGTCTAAGCAACTATTGCCGTTCTTTCAAGAGTGCGAGAGAAAATTGCGTCATAATTATCTCCTTCGTATACCCCCTGACATTCTGCCCGATATTCTGCATTGCTTACCCTCTCTATAATCAGGTGTATTGCATTTAAGTTCGTAATTACATTAAGCGTTGAATGTATTATATTCAATAGGGTGGACATGAATTACATTAAGTATTTTTATTACATTTAGCGTTAAAATGTATTAGATTTAGGGTTGTTATTACATTTAGCGTTAAGATGTATTACATTTAGGGTCGATGTTACATTTAGCGTTGACATGTATTACATTTAGGGTCGATATTACATTTAGGGTTGAAATGTATTACATTTAGGGTTGTTATTGCATTTAGGGTTAAGGTGTATTACATTTAGGGTCGATATTACATTTAGGGTTAAAGGCATAATTTACCATTTGCAGATGAAAGCATTAGTGCTATAAAATAGTTCTAAAATGTGAGTTAGGGATAGAAACAACCACTGTCAAAATTTGAATCCGTATAATCGATGTTAAGTGTTGTTAAATACACAAAATGTGAACAATAGTTGTAATAAAAATGTTTCCAGACTAAACCGTATACAGTTATGGTTTATTGAAAAAAACCCTGATATCTCCTTATATTTTAGGTTTTATTGCAAATATTTCATATGGTAGGATGTTTTATGATACAACAGACCTACACATATGCATCAAATGTGATATCTTAAACATTTATGAAATCACTGCTCCCAAAGGTAAACTGGACCTTTAAGATGTATTACATTTAGGGTCGATATTACATTTAGGGTTAAAAAGTATTACATTTAGGGTCGATATTACATTTAGGGTTGACATGTATTACATTTAGGGTCGATATTACATTTAGGGTTAAAAAGTATTACATTTAGGGTTGACATGTATTACATTTAGGGTCGATATTACATTTAGGGTTGACATGTATTACATTTAGGGTCGATATTACATTTAGGGTTGACATGTATTACATTTAGGGTTGTCTCCGGTTATTACATTTAGGGTTAAAATGTATTACATTTAGGGTTGACTCGATTATTACATTTAGCGTTAAAATGTATTACATTTAGGGTTGTTATTACATTTAGGGTTAAGGTGTATTACATTTAGGGTCGATATTACATTTAGCGTTGATATTACATTTAGGGGTGATACATACGTCACTGATCTCAGTGTGGACCAAACACACTGTGTGAAGCGTTGTGTGAAAATAATGGCCCGAATTCACGAAGGTGGTACAAATGAAACCATGGTTTAAACCATGGACAAAAACCATGGAATGCCAAGTGTCGCATGCGATATTTCGCTACGAAATCAGTCATTTCGTCGATGAAATGATTATTTTGTTAAGAAATGACAACATTTTGTAACTAAATCAACATTTCGTCCACGAAATTATAATTTCGTTAACGAAACAGTCATTTTGTCGACGAAATGACCAATTTCGTAACGAAATATTCTGTTTGACACTTGGCGCTCCATGGTTTTTGTCCATGGTTTAGACCATGGTTTTGTTTGTACCACCTTCGTGAATTCGGGCCAATGAGTTTACATCTGCACAAGACGAAAATAAAAACAAACAAACAACAACTATACACGTGGATCCTTGGTTTCGAGTTCGATACAAGGGATGCCACGTGTCAAAGGGGACGTATACAATGCAAAGAACTCTCAATGATTCTTTTACATAATGCCCTCCATACCAAAGGTAAGAATTGTATGTTTACACTGTAAATCCTTGTGTTGAAATTGGTCATTTTGTACATGGAAACAGTGTGTTCGCGAGATCTACATCAAAAGACTTTGCTTATGCATAGTTTGTCTGAACATCGCACACTGACATATTGAAAATATATAGTCATATAAATGTCAAATCACACTTACCTGCATCATAATCGGAATTGGCAGAAATTGAATTGAATTGAATTGAATTGAACTGAATTGAATTGAATTGAATTGAACTGAATTTATTTTCACATCAGGCATTAAAAAGAAAAACAACATTGGTCATTAACAAACGCACGTACAAAATATGGAGGAATCACAATCACAAATGAATGGGAATTCGGCCACACACTATAAACTAACCCTATAAAAAAAATGAACAAAATAACATTGAGTTATCCTTGACTCAGACTCATTAAAAGGTTGGTTATGATTGGGGACATTTTGAACTACATTATGCAAAATTCCGAAATTTGAATTCAGAAAAAAATGAGATATGAAATGTAACGAAAGCTTCCTCAAGATTAGCAAACAGGCTCAAAGACACATACACACACACACACACACACACACATATATATATATATATATATATATATATATATGTACACACACAAACACAAACACACACACACACACACACACATATATATATATATATATATATATATATGTACACACACAAACACAAACACACACACACACACACACACACACATACACACACAACCAGTAGCTTGTTACGGTCATGGACCTAGTGCACAAGAATTATGTGAAGAAATGGATACAAACGGTCATGTTGTTTGACCTTTGACAGAATGAACGAAAATATCACCAACGCAATCCCGAAGAAAACAATACTTCTTTGTTTTCATGATCCAGCACTGTACGATTCCTGTCCATGTACATAGCCAGCCTCAATATCCAACTAAAATGCTGAAAGCGACTGCGAGTTGTAATGGCTAAGAATAAAAACACAAAGAAAACAGCATTTGGACCAGGCTCAAAACTTCACTTTCAATTTCGGAATACGTGCATATTTTATACCTTTTGTTTAATTCAATAACCTAGGAATCCATCATACTTGACTGCGTGCAGCGTCTATTTTGCGAATGCACCTTATACATTCATTATATCTATAAGTTTAGGTATGGACTGGCTGACCTTCACCAAGCTTTCTTGATGCCACTTATACTAAGCTCTGGAAATGGACTCCACGGAATATGCATATAATGTCTGAAAACTATTGAGACGTGGTCATGGCCATGGATGTACAGTGAAGAATAAGTCACGTGCACACTTCTGAGATGTTACCTCTGTGTAATAATGCCTATTACTTCTTAAGGGTGTTGTGGTTTTGTTATTGTTTGAGGGGCAGTAAGGGTGGACATGTAAATATAGACTCATTCAAGTGGATGTTACTGATTTGATTTTAAAAGAAATGCATGTATAATGAACTACAGCGATTTTTTTTAATCCGGTCTGATAAAACTGCCTTGTGCTACGAAGAAATAAAAATGTGTAAGACATATCACAACGCCGAAACTGGACTGCAGGAGGTGTTCTTCGTGCAATTCGTGCAAGAGTTTGTTCAGGTTTGGCAGAGTAAAAAATGACTGAACAACAGTCCGCTTGCATAGAATATATAACCAGTAGCGACAGGTTACGAATCAAGTCCATATCTCCAATCAGTCGTAATGAAAATGAATAGGTCTGTGCTCATATCCAGACGATAACTCTGCGTTCGTTGCCCAGGCGAGTCTGGAATGACCCGCCCATAGCAATACGCGCAAAGTACATGCAATACTGACGAATCGGATATTAATTCGCCTGGAGTACATCTTGTGTTGGCAAACAGATCCTGCCAAATAACCAAAAAAAAAAAAAAAAATCAAAACATAACAATACAAGGAAATAGAGGCTTCCCCGGTAATATATAAATTATTGGACGAGGATTGGTTTTATGCTCTAGGTGAATTGAGGCAGACCACCGAACGTTGTCTTTAGGTAAATTGATGGAAATCGAAGTTGTGTCCACCTGTTTTCTGGACACTCAGCGGTCATTTCAATCAAGTACGTTGCTCGCATCAGTGGATTGATATGATAGTCTATGGCGTGAGGCTACTTAGACATCGCCAAAGATCAAGAACGGCCTTCACACGAATTTGACTCTGCTGGTGTTATGGGTGGGTGAAATTCACGCTAGGCTGAAAATTTGCTGCATGGCCTAAGGGGCAGAGACATCTAAAGCCCCCCCCCCCCCCCTTCATCGTTATCTACATGCACGGAGGTATAAAGGATGAGCCAGAATACTACGTCGTGCTGTTGTGAAGTACATGTACATGTATATTATATTCGCTCGAAGTATATTGTTTCTCAATACCAGAGACTATTAAATAATATTCACTATGCACATCAATGTCTTGATATGTTGTCATACTCCAAGAACAACCACTTAAGTCTGAAATTCAAGAGTTATTCAAAAGAGAATTGAAGCCACCTACCCCACCACCACCCCCTTTGTTCATAACCTAGTTTGATTCGAACTCATTTTAATGATTATATATATATATATATATATATATATATATATATATATATATATATATATATATTCGTTGTAATACCCGAAGAAACTGCACATATACATATATATATATATATATATATATATATATATATATATATATATATATATATATATATATTATATGCAGTTTCTTCGGATATAACAACGAATAAAACACAAGCCAGACATAATAAAACATAATACAAGCATCGTTAAAATCATGAGGGGATATAAAAGTTAATTTCAAGACACATGACTGTGTACTATGGTTACTTTTACACGAACATGACGAATGATGATGAAATTTAAGACTTTCTAGGGCCCTAAAACGCGTGTACTATATATCACGTGTACAGTAAAAGAGATGAGCAGAATACAGGATATATAGTAGTTAAAAGAAACGCTTAGCTAACGACAGAGGGGCCGCCCAGCAAAGTTACAGCCGGTGTCGTAAAACCTGGTTACGCATGTTGTGATCAGGGAGTATAGTGACAGAATGAAGGTTTAAATTAATGATTATCGACCTTACATGGAAGCATTCTTCCCCATCCCATTGTATCTCCCTCCTCGCCCCCCCCCCCCCCCTCCAACAAAGGGCGAAAACAAAAGCAAGAACACGACACCAGAATTGATATCCACATTATCGCTACTATAATGGGACAAAGCAAAGACAACAACGTAATTTCTTATCATCATGCCCCTTTTCTTACTGAGAGGTAAATTGAAACACGACTCGTGTAATAATCTTCAAATTCAAACTTTATTTTCACTTTTTTTTTTCAACAGAATGTACAAGCTCAGACCAAAAAGCATCTGGAGATTTTCAAAATGTGAAATGTTTTATTTTTTCTTGTAACTGGCAGAATTAATGGGTAATTCTCCTTCAAGAGATGGCCTGCAGTCTGCTCTGGTTCACAAAATTAGCTGGGCAGAAAAAAAAACAATATTCACGTAATATCAAGCGTTACGCCTGTTTATAAAGAGAGCTACCTAAGCATAAACTCTGATATACGGTTACCATTTGACGGTAAGGGCTAAAAGGTTTCCCGAAGAATGAGCAACCTGCCTTAATGAAGTGAATGGTGTTTAAATAATCAGATGCAATCATTATTTCAACAGCAGATGTGCTGTCGTCAAGGTGACGAGCAGCCTGCTATAGTCATGTGAGTCCTCCTATCCCATCAGATTCTTGCACTTTTCTTTTGCATGACTTGTCAAGCGACGCTCGCTGTGGGAAATAGAGGGCGTTCTATAAGTACAGCAGAGCCTTCGCCATAGTAAACGCTATACCTTGCTAGTCCCTAAATATTATAAGTGCCAGATCCATGCATGCGCAAGAATATGACTGACTTGGTTTCAGTGGGGTACAACATAATATGTATATATATATATATATATATATATATATATATATATATATATACACTGTATATATATTTGAATGCTTGCCTAACAAAGCATGATAACATCATATTGGGAACCACTGGAGCAGAGTTGGCCAAACGTTATGTAATTCATTCACAATTCAGATACAGCTATTGTGTTACTTACAATTTCATGATCATTAGCAGCAATTTCAACTTCATTCATGGGAAATGAAAGAAGAAATCTGCAGTGGAACGAAATTATTCCGATCTCAATGTTTTGAGAGATCCGGGGCATACCAGGCAAGCGATTTTTTCTTCTTATTTATCAAAAAAAGGAAAAATTTCAATCTTCAACATTTTATAACTTCTATACTTTCATCCGATTTTGATGAAAATATTAGTTGTTGTGCTTGCACTCTGTTATTCTTCTTGCAAATTAGTTATTTTTCATTTCTTACGTTTTATTTGTCCCTGAAGTAGCGTTATAGAGAACTATTAATGGCGTCTCAACCTCACTCATTATTAATGGTCTAAAAGATAATTTGTCTAATTTGTCCCATTTCAGAGGGGGCTATAATGGCGCAGGACAAGTGCGTGAAATGTAATGCGAGATTAAGAAGTCAAAGACTGAATGCAGGAAGTAGAGTCATGGAGTGGCAGCTGTTTGTTTGTTAGTGTGATGGTTTTCATGTTGTTCGGACCCTAATTCATGGATGTCTTTTTTTTTAATTCTTGTTTGAACAGCATGAAATATCTCATTTTGTTGATTATTATAGAGCTTTTTATCAGACGGAGCTGATGATGTATAAGTGACCAATGTATTTGCTATGGGGCCTTTCTTTACTGCCTCGAAGACTCATAATAATGAAATGTCTGATAACTTCTCAAATTTGAATTGATGTACAATGAATAATGTTGTTAGAAGAAATTTCCGAACCGGTCTGCGCTTACCAAATTTTGTAGCTTCTGGGCATCCAAGAGCTATTCAACCATTACGCACCTTTTGATTCTGGGAAAAGCAAAACGTGCACTCCTTTCACACTTAATGATGCCGACCCTCAAAGTAATTACATTTGAATTTGTCTTTGCGGGGTGAGAAGGCCTTTCTATTGTCCAACAAACTAAAGTGATTGATGATACAACCATGATACGCCATTTTGACAGACGGACGGCTGCTTGTACGATTGAGCTTGATGTTAAAGGATGAGTTCACCTTCATAGACATGTGGATTGAGTGAATGCAGCAAAAGAATACATCAGTGAAAGTTCGAGGAAAATTGGACATTCGTTCCAAAGTTATGAATTTTTGAAGTTTCTACTCAGTCACTGCTGGATGAGGAGACTATACTACGGCTTGTGATATCACATGTGTAGAATGATATCAAGAAAATATAAAGAAAATTCAACATATTTCCACTTTTCTCGCATAACAAAAGAAGACTTAACTTTCCTCTTTCAGAAGGTATAAGGGCACAATAACATTACCCTTACATGCGTCAGTGACAGTTCAAAGAAATGAACACTTTTTTCAAAAAAAAAATTGTGAAATTCTCTATGTATTTTCTTTATATCGTTCTATACATGCATGTGATATCATACACTGTATTGGTCTTCTCATCCATCAGTGACTGCCCATGCAAATACTTTAAAATTCATAACTAATTTGAGCGGTTTGTGTGATTTTTCTCCAAGCTCTCACTGTTTGGTGTGTTCTACTAGTATTGCTGCATTCACCCATACAATCCACCTGTATAAGACGGTGGACTTGTCCTTTGATATACAGATCAACATCATCGGGGCACAACGCACACATCACTAAATCGCATACCCTCTCTCTGTTGACTCAGTGAGTGGCAAAACTTATAAATGTAGGCCTACTTTTTAATAGATTATGTGCAAAATTACTTATTAGGCACCCTCCTAGTCAAGCTCATATGGTTACTAACAATGTCCATTACATTTCAAATCATTTTCTCAGAAACTTTAGTCGAAGTACATTGTATTTCCTCGAATAGCGTATCATACCTTCAATCTGAAATTGCTTTATATCTTTACTTCGTGTACTTTTCATGATTTTTTCTAGCACTATAAACTACATGTATAATAATTGCATTGCACACACTGTATACGTATTATGCACATTGATACATATAATCCATAAAATCATGTCGACGATTTAAAATGTGTATTTATCTATGTATTCTTTATAAGTAGGGTAGTTCCAGTAAGAGCCACAAAGGCGTACTCTTGCAAGGGAGCCCCGTGTCAACATATTTTACAAAGTGTGTATAATCAGAACCAAAAACAAAACGAACATATTTGATATGAGACAGTGTACTCAAAATTGTTAAATTCTTAATACTGTATTGACAGTGGAATGAAGAAGAAAAACTGAGCTGAGCTGAGCTGAGCTGAAGGTTAAGCTTGACAGCATGTATCTACAGCCTTTTATCGTTCTCATTATGACGCTGATTTACCATCAGAAAAAAAAAACCCAAAATGAGATGTACTTTCAGGAGTAATTTAAAATCCTATCTGTTTAGCAGTGCATTTTGAAGACCAGTGTCTTTTGAAGACCGACTTTCATGTCTTTTTTTTTTCTGCTTCTTCATCTTCTTCTATTACTGTGATGTACTTGTATTTTCAATCTGCTTGCTTTGATGTACCTATTGTAAAGCGCCTTGAGCATTTAATCAAAATGGAGAACGGCGCTATAGAAATTGTATGTATTATTATTTATTATTATTATTAACACCCTCTACTCTATAGCCTAAGTCATGGAGCTACAAGATCTCCTATGTAGCTCCATGACTAAATGAAAACACTGCTAGATTGCTATGAGAAGAGAGCATGGCCAGTTTGTTATTGAGTATAATTATATGCGGATTAGCTCCGTGTTTTGGATTCTTGTTGTTGCTGCTGCTGCTTCTGCTGTTGTAATGCTCCTGCTGTTGTTTCTGCTTCCATCAATTCATTTAGCGAAGTGATCGATAGGAACAGAGAAAGGAAAAGAACCCAACAACCTGTGGCAATATTTGTTAATAATATATAATAGATAGGTTTTAATGGGCACCTTCGTCCGAACTGGCCGAAAAGTAATTTCCGGATGTCACGCCGGGCAGTGCATTTTATCGAATCACGACGGTCGTGTAATACCGCTGGCGGCCAAACTATACTTGTTTATTTAGGATGTTTACGATCAAATCCATTCTCAAATATTGCTGCTATCTGGTTTCCTAAATCTCCCTCGCCAGAGAACGAATTTCAGTCTATTGTCAATTTTTGATGGCCAGATAGCCCAGTCAAGACAAAGTTTATCCAAAGGTGGCATTACTCTAGTACTAAGCCCTATACTTGTCAAGATTAAGATGCACTATATGCCAATAAACACTGATGTGGTAATAATCTGTGCTGAATAACCGGCAAATAAAGAAATTAATATATAGATAAACACACACACACACACACACACACACACACATATATATATATATATATATATACATATATTACATTGCAAATACATATATTGCGTGTATGTCTGTGTGTGTGTGTGTGTGTGTGTGTGTGTGCGACTGTGTGGTTTGTGTGACTGTGTGTCAGATGAGAAAGTATTGAAGCAAGGGGGTGAAGGTCTCGTTAAACGCACACAGCAGTGAATACTAGCAGATCATTGTGATCCCTTAATTTCTGTTATATCTTAACACTTGAATTCAACATAAATCTGTCTTCATGGATCCTTGTGAGTGTTCAATTAGTCTGGTTTCCAAAACCTTTGCCAACTGGACTCACTTAATTCGCGGCAACAAATCCACCTAAACCTACTCTAGTTTTCGACGTTGAGGGCGTCAACATCCTGTATAGCAAAATGATACGAGCAGAGGGTCTGGAAGCCAGACTAGTGCTCAATACAAGTAACTATTCATAACTGAATGATACACGCCTTTAAACTAAAACAACAACAACAACAGCAACAACATAAAACAGTATAGTATACACGTGATAGAAGATGGGGTTACACGCCCCGTCCAACAATGAGAGCGTGTGATTAGCAGGTAGTGATATACAGTGTACCACCTTACAATCTGATGAAGTCGGTTGAATGTGTGGGGGGTTTTTTTATTCTGTCTGTGTCTCATCAATTAAGTGTTGTCATGGAAACGGTCGTTCTGATGACCCAACGCTCTACTCTTTTCAGTGATCAAGTGAAACAAGAGTCATTAATAACTAAAAATTAATTTCAGAAATGTATCCAGCACAAGCAGAGACCAACGGTCAGGGATACCAAATCTGTTGAAAGAGGTTAGTTAATGAATCAAAGACTTACAATATTCACGTCCAATAAAATGATGGGCTGACAAGGCAAGTGAACAAAAAAAGAATTAATGAAAACGAAAAAAGACAAGCAGAATGCTTACATATTTCCATCGACAATACACCTGCTCTAGAACACCAAAAGTTAATCAAAACTTTACGAAGAGATGCTTCCGCTTTTCTTCTAAAACAAAAGAATCATTCAACATTAAAGGAGACCTCCGGACGATTTTCAGTATATGGATAGCTATAAATTAGTTGTACTGGGTAGTAAGTTTCAGAATTTGTAGTGATTGGGATGAGGAATAGGAGTGTTTTCAAAATTTATAACAAATCACAACTAGAAAAGCACTGTGAGAGCGCAGATCTCCGCCAAGCATGCAGCTCATTTCCACCACTCATCTTGTTCTTCTATTATTTCCACCCATACGTACTGCATCGTGTGCAGAGTCGCCCGAATCCCAATATAGAAGCCTTTGTTACGTCATAAACCTTCAGCTGCACCTCGCGCCTTGCCCTAATATACAAATGATGCACAGGATAGAGTGTGTTAGGTGCGCCTCGTGCATGTCGCACTATTGTCAATACTCTCGAGCTCGCCGCACCTTCACGAACGCCACGAATAATCTTGTGCATCATTTTTTTTTTATAAAATGGGTCGAAAACTAACAGCATTATTCACGTACCTTTGTGGGTCAATACCAGTCAGCTACATGTAGCACTCGCTCAAAAGTCAAGATGTCTGAAGATGTTCGTCCCAAACATTTACGCACGTCGCACTCGGAAATCCCGCACATAAGTACTGTACGTACGTATAAGAGTATACTTACGCCACATGTTATGCACAAGAAAGGCCGCCGGCTGTTGTGGCAGCCCGAACTAGAAGTTGTTTACAGGATTGACAGCGCGTATAGTAGCGCGTGACGCACTTGTAACAACTGATTGAGTGCGCACTGCTAGTGTAAACATTGTGACCAAAGATAGTAGTTAAGCGTCTTTGATTGTGACGTACGTCAGGCCCCGGCGTGCATTTACTAAGAAATTAATGCACGCACACGTGACTCATTTCAGCGCTTCCAATTGGCTACATTCTTGAACCCATTTTATAATATACTAATGATGCACAGGAAAGAGTGCGTTAGTGAAGGTGCGGCGCACTCGAGAGTATTGACAATGGTGCAACATGCACGAGGCGCAGCCGACTGCATGTTGCACCATTGTCAATACTCGAGAGTGCGCCGCACCTTCACTTACGCCACGAAATAATCCTGTGCATCATTAGTTTTATAAAATGGGTCTATGAGTTATTTACTTACCTATAGGTCTAAACGTCGAAGTGAAGTAAACGTCAACCAAATTCAAGATGAAGAAGTAGTGAAGTGAAGACGTCGAAGTGAAGTGAACGTCGAAGTGAAGTGAACGTCGAAGTGAAGTGAACGTCAACCAAATTGAAGATGAACAGTGAAATGAAGACTAATACAAACATCAACTCATGTACAAGTTCCAATTGCCTTACTTATGGTGGAAGTGCACCTCGCAGTTCTGGAAATGGAAGTGAGGTGCACTAGAAGTGCGAACTTGAGGTGAGTTTTGTAAAATGGAGACACTTCGATACCGATACTCCTGAACCTGACTCTGCGTCTGAGAACTCTGAATAGAAATTGACAATTCCTCTGACTCTGTTCCATGATCATGACGATTATGTTCTTCACCAGCAACAGTAGTAGGCCTAGTAGTAACGTTAGGAAACACTGGCATCAGAAAGATCATGTCTTTGAAGTTCTACGCTCTTCTTGGACTGTGCTTTACAAGAACTGCCTTGTACACTCTATTTCAGCTTTACAAGAACTGCCTTGTACACTCTATTGCTTTTCGGAAATGTGCTTTTGTCACAAATGTCAAAATCTTGTTCGTCTAGATAGTGACGCTGTACTGCATACCTGATTGACTGAATACTACGTTTGCTGTACGATGTGCCGTCCTCCTTCCTTGATCCAAATTTCACGGGAAATATCAGTCAATGAAGTCTTGGTAAATTTCACAAAGGCCTCAAATCTTTGCCATCCGAATTTCAGAGACCGCTTCGTGCTCGCCGAATCAGTTCCATTGATTAATTCATCCAATTCCTCGTCATTTAAAAGTTCAAATTGCGCCTGCAACGGATCCGAGCTGGAGGCAGCCATTTTTCCTTCGTTTCGCTGGGCTATCGATATCGCGATATGGACTTCGCATATTTAGCATTGCAGGCACTGCAATTCAAAGGAGCCGCGCGCACAGACGATCGGCAATTTACCATAGGATTACAGGCAGTGCAATTGTACTGAAGTAAAGGAAGGAGGTGTGTCTCATTTCAGCGCTTCCTATTGGCTACATTCTTGAACCCATTTTATAACAGAAACTAGAGCACGCACTTTAGTGCGCGCATGCAAACCTCAAATGCGCGCAGCCTGAACTCGCAAGTTGAATGACCCTACCTGCTAAAATATCAAAAATCCTTCATAAATTCCCCCAAAATTCTCGGATCACTACCAAAAGTTAATCGTTTAGTACTTGTGTCATTCTCAACCTTTCCTGCAAGTTTCATCCCAATCCGTTAACTACTTTTTGAGTTATTTTGCGCACGGACAAACGAACGAACGAACAAACCAAGAGTAACGAAAACATAGCCTCCCCCCTTGGCGGAGGTAATAATAAACAAGGATGATGACATGGCATCCTCGCTACAAGAATACATGAGTAGGGGCTCAAGGAAGCAGAACAAAAGAAGAAAGCATGCATAAAGGCCGTGTCACACCTTTCCGGGCAAGCTATGCGGGCTTGTTGCGAGTAGGGATTTTCCAGCACGCAGGAGAATTTTCTGCGGGGCGGACAAGAATGTTTGCGAGTTTCGCACTTGTGTCTTAACTGCTAGACGCGTGATACTTACCGTCTACTTGCGTGTAGTCCGTGTGACCCGCGTGAGAGCTTTGAAGCCGATCCGTGTTCTGTTACGAGCGACTTATGGGTATTATACTGCGAAGTACCTGCGTTGGAGTTGCATGCGAGGTGCTGCCGGTAAGGGTCTCCTAATGGTGTTCTGCGTGTACCTCTGCGGGCAAATCCCCGCGACTAACTCGGAGTAGTTTTGAGCATGCTCAAGGCCTTGTCATGTATCTGGGGAAGTTTTGCGGGTTAACTTGCGGGGAAACAAATTTGCTATACCCAGAGCTCTCCGCAGTTGGTCCGCACCAGACAGTACCTAGCGCGTATCTCGCCCGTAGTTGCCCCAAGTCCAAATTTACCCGCAGCCCTCGTTTTGAGCATGACCAAAACTTTTTCCGGGTGAGTCGCGGGGATTGCCCGCAGAGGTCCACGCCGAAGAACGCCAGTAGGAGGCCCTTAGCGGCAGCACCTCGCAGGCAACTCCCACGCAGGTACTTCGCAATCCCCGTATGCGGCCAAGATAATGACATTCTATGGGACTTCTGCCATTCCTTCAGAGGAATTCCTTCAGCCCCCATAACACGCGCCTGGCACGCAGGTAACACAGAATAACTGCAAGTAGACCTTAAAGTAGTTCTAACGTGTCCAGCAAGTAAGACACATGCACTGACTCGCCCAAATCCTTGTCCGCCCTCAGAAAATTGTCCGGTATGCTTTAAAATCCCCACACGCAACAAGCCCGCGTAGCTTGATCGGAAAGGTGTGCCAGGGCCTAAACATGGTTGCGGGTAAAAATATTTGCATGCGCACCTCCAGGGGACTACGGGTGAAATACGTGCTAGGTACTGTCATGTGTAGGTCATCTGCGGGGACTTCCGGGTAGTAAAAATTGTTCTTCGCAAGTCGCACGCAAGGCTTGACCGGAAAAAGTTGTGACACGGCCTTAAGTTCTACGCAGGTGAACATGTTAAGCATGTGGTATTGTAATGGAATTACATTGCCACATTTCTGAAATATGTGAGGCTCCTATGTCATCATCTTAGTTCAGTGTAATTTCTTCTAAGTTTTTCAGAGTATTGATTTCTCTGCTCAAGGACCACAATAAATTCCACAAATCTATACATGGAGCTGTTGATTTATGTACTATGGGATGTGAAATTATGAAAATCGTCTGGAATGCCTCTTTAATTACTTTGAACCTAGTTTACAGGACACGGAGGCAAAAGAGAAGGGTATGGGATAGTATAAGAAAGAAAAGTTGAGAGTTTACAATAGTGCGCATCGTTCACATCAGTGTTCTTTGTGACCGGGATTAGTTGAAAACACAATATCTCCCCCCCCCCCCACACACACACAAACACACACCTCTTTTTATATAGAAAATATCTTTATAATATTGTAAATGTCAGACACGCTTCCTGCGAAAAGGTCATCCCTGACACTGTAAAGTTTGCCTAAAGTCGAGCCAGAAGGTATTCTTGCGGTCGGCTACACGTCACTTCCGGTTGACTTGAGTGAAAACAAACAGCTATCTTGCAAGCGCTAAGCCTGCATTAAAGCAGAATACTAAAGGAAACGCATATTTTGTTGGATTATTCCCCCATTTCAAGCATAGAGCATGTTAAACACAGCGGCCTTTAATTCATCCATTTAGAAAATTGCGTTTTGGAGAACGGCTGCTTAGAAAAATTGTATCCTGAATCATGCTCAATCGGAAGATCCGTGGTTATTTTGGGGGCGTGTCCATGATGTCATGGGATGAAAGGCAAACTCGGAAGTATCACGCAACAGCCTAAGCTTACCTATGTATGCTCTCGATGAGAGCGTGATGTCGAGGCTCATACCCCGAAATCCCAAGACATTTTTTATCAGAATGTCACAAAAAATGAAATAAAATTGTTTTCTACTTCAAGTCTCCTGTGAAATCACACATTTCCTCGTTTAAATAGAGTATGTTACGTGTTATTTAGGCCACGAATACAGAAGCTGTCAGGCCTAGTGCCTGTACGATGGTGCTTCGTAGTCGATCAGTCACAGTCATGCACGCGCCCATCACCGGCCGCGTATGTCGCAGTGCAGTAGCCCCCGTGTATCAAAGAGCAGAGAAGCCTCAGCTTCGTACCTCTTTGATACGTACAATGAATTATATCGGCAGTTCCTCGGTAGTACTACAGCTGTGTACGCCATATACTAGGTGTTTCAAAAAACATTTTCCACTTTTGATCATTAATAGTTCAAAAACTATTCATCCGATAAAACTGTCATTGATATGAGTAATAGCTGGATAGTGTACAATTTGGTTGAAGGTGATTTGCACGTGAAAGCATAAATAAGACCCCGTTTACAGTGCGAGGCTCGGCCGCGGCTCGGCCGCGGCCGAGTCCAGCCCCGCTTCAGTGTAAACGCGCAAAAGGCCAAATGCGAGGCCAAAATTGGCCTCGCATTTGGCCTCGCTCTGGAGGTGGTCTCGGCCGCGGCCGAGCCGCGGCCGAGCCCGGCCTTTTCTTGGTGTAAACGCAAACTGGGCCAAATGCGCGGCCAATTGCGCGGCCAGTTTTAGTCTGGCTTCCAAACCCTCTGCCTGTATCTTTCGCTGTTCAGGATATTAACCTCCTCAACGTCGAAAACTAGTATAGTTTAAGGTGGTTTTCTCCTGGAAAGGATTTTTTCCTTCGGCAAAGGCCTTTGCCCGAACGGCGACTTCGTCGCCACGGAATTCAGTTGGCAAAGGGTCTGAAAACCAGACAATACCAAATTGCGTTAGTTTACAAGCAGAGCGCCACTACGACCAAATAATGAAAGGTTTGAATCGAAAGCGCGGCCGAGCCCAGCAGTGTAAACGGACAAAATTGCGAGGCTCGGCCGCGCAATTGAGGCCCGGCCCCGCACTGTAAACGGGGTCTCAGTTTCATTAAATCTAAGATTGATTTTTGAAGTAAGGTTTCAGATTTTGGTCAAATTTTAACCCTCTGTACAAAAATTGAACTTTGCACAGGAACCAATGATGTGTATGTGAGTGTGTGCTAACAATGGACATGCCTGAACCACCTGTTGACTAGGCGTCAGTCTCGCGCTCCCTGGCACATGAATGCTTAATCAATAATTCATGTGGATTGCCCTGGGCACTGCTAGTCTGAATTCACGCACGGTAAAGTGCTTGCAAACACCACATTTTGTTCCAGCTGGCAATCGTTTTCAAATTTTGCTTCACATATCACTAAATTTGGGATATAAACAAGAATAAATGAAGAGTTTGTTTGCAAAAACCGATAAGTCCATTTTTGAAGATTTTGAAGTACAATCTTTGTCATAAAGTACAAAATAATACCTTTTAAATGATATATTGGTCACTACATATAAAGGTATATTTTTGAAGTTATAGTCAATAGAAGCAACGATTTTCTTATTATTCTCTTTATTTTTCATGACCTTTAATCGCAAATATCTCCATTTGGCAAATATGGACTTAACGGTTTTTGGAAACAAACTCTTCAAATTATCTAAAGTTCCTCATTTTAATACAACTGTCTACTGATTAAATAGTCTGACAAATTTTTCGCTTTTTCGATAAAAAGAGATCATTTTGGTAAAGAGTTCAGCAGCATTTATCATTGGGGCGATTTGTTTCACAGTAGATTAATTTAAGGCTCCATATACACAAGTGTATACTCTTTGCTTCCTGTCACCATGTTTACGATAGAACAGAAGGTATTCATTGTAATTTCGTTTTTCAGAAGTAGGGAGAGCACTGTCACGACTCAACGACAGTATCGGCAGGCGTTTGACTTTACACAGATACTGCCAGAGGCTGAATAAAGACTAGTTGTGATAGTGGAATTTCTCATGCATAAATAATGAAGCATTCAAACCCTGGCTATTGTTCAGGACCATTGTCAGGGTGTTAACCACACACTCCCGTACACACCCATTGACCCCAGTGCAAAGTGAAATTTTGTACAGAGGGTTGAAAATAGAGCAAAATCTGGAACCTAACTGTGAAATTAATCATGGATTTCATGAAACTGATTTATGCTTTCATATTTAAACCACCTCCAACCAAATTGTACACTATTTGGCTATCACTCATATCAATGACAATGCTATCTGATATATAGTTTATTGATTATTAAGAATCAAAAGTGGGAAATATTTTTTGAAACACCTAGTACATATTGTACATGTATAATTTAGCGAGTCTATTTTTTCGCGAATCGGGACTTGCCAATAATTTCGCGAGTGCTTAAATTCGTGGTTGTGGAGTACACCACGGAAGAAGGAAATATATACGGAAAGAGAGTTGATATTTTCTCGTGTTTTTAAATTCGCAAAAAAGCACCAGGTTCGCGAAATTGGCGAAAATAATAATAATAAAAAAAAAAACTCGCGAAACATTCGGCGTACGTGGATCGCTAATGCTAGATACTACGCAATCAATGCACGGGCATCGGCTAAGTCGAAGTCTTGACTAGTCCGGCCGGCCTATCTGGTGATAAAATAAATGACACAGAGCACTGCCATTTTCATCGATAGTGATAAAACTTTGATGGACTCGGTGAAGTAATGAATGGATCGTGCAGTACCTAGCTCGCTTGCTAGATAGAATGCTGATGAGCTGTGAACGGGAGTACGGAGTGAGTTAGCCCGACCAGACGCTGTAAGTACGCTGTGCGAATACCTGTCGCGACGTACCTACGTACAGCGACTGGCCTGTATAGGAGTGAGTGTGATGTGATTGATAATAAGGTGTACGTAGCCCGACCAGACGCTGCGCTACTTACAGCGACTGGGCTGTGTTCATAGTTAGGCCTACTGCTGCTCTGAAGTACGAGATCAAGTCAGCACTAAGCTCGGTTCATTTTCAGTTCAGAATTAAAAAAAAAAAAAAAAAAAAAAAAAAACCTCTTACCCATCTAAATTTTGAAGTCTACCTGGTATTGGTCCTGCGTCACCAACATTGTCCCCTGGCCTGCCGTGTGGCAAGGGCTCGTACTGCCAATCTCCACTAAGTCCGTCCGCTTCAACCGGACCGCCCTGGGCCTTCCCCACTAGCTCGCCCGTAGCGTCTCCCTCCTGCGCCCCGCCGTGCGGCTCGTCAGCAACATCTATCTCTCCAACTTCGCCAGGGTCATTATCACTAGTATCATCATCGTTATCATCACTAGTGTGTACTGTATCACTCAGTTCATCATCGCTCCCACATTCAAATTCCACCAAGAAATCATCCTGATCATCACTGCATGGCGTGCATTATCGAAAAACAAACTTTTAAACTTTGTATGCAAATACTATCTACAACAACTTGTATGATACAATGCATGCATTATGCGCGCGGGGGCCTGCGGAGCTCGAGACCTTACGCGATTCCTTTCATCCCATGACGTCATCGGCAAAGCCTCGAAATTTACGCTGTGACCTAGATTTCAGGGGGGGGGTGACAGGTGTACATTTTTCAAAATCCTCTTACTCCACTTCAAAAAGGCCATTTTAAACGATGTAAACGACAAATTGTTCTATGTGTCCCACTCTTTCACTTCATATATAATATTCTATTTCTTCAGTATTCCCCTTTAATGCGCATGCTGTGCATGTGCGACGCGTATGGCGTATAATTTATGTGCAACTCTACGCAGACATGGGGACTGTTTTTCATTTTTCATTTTGTCATTTGTGCCATCATTCATGAGATACATGCATCATGTCTTGCCAGCAATATTCTAAAAATCTGGATCCTGTCGATCGATCGGTCCCGGTATTTTGCCAAGTTGAAGGCAGCCGGACTGGACCTGTGCCCGTATGAAATCGCGGCAGGACTCTCTGGATCGACGACCCGACAAAATGGCCAGATGTGCAGTAGAATCTCTTTGAGTAGGCCCTACCCTGATATCTACGCTTACTTAGTATGGTTGGGTGTTCATAATACCGGACACCTAACTTTTTTCTATCAATAGAAACGTGAAAAATCTCACAATTTGCCTGAAATTTTACTCACGTGTGGAGAAAATACTCCGGATTCACAAGCGCGCACGGAAAATGCGATCTGAGGTACGCGCTCTAGTTTAGAGTAGGCGTAGGGCCTAATCCTGCCGCCCGCACAGCTACAGTACAGCTTGCGCTAGCGCTATGCTCGCGGGGCGCCCCGGCAGTAAACACGTACAGCGTTACCACTCCAGGCTCACGCGACTATAGACTATGGTTTGTTTTCACTCCAACGCTATCCATGACCCCGTGACACGCAAAATACCCGGATGTCCGACCATGAGAATACCGGCCAAACAGCAACGCCCTAGATGCAGAATACTGTAGCATGTAATAGATGGAATTAGATGAGGGCCTCGGGTGTTTCGGTCCGGGGTATCGGCCTATTTGTGATTACTTAAACAGAATGTCGCGCTACTTTGATTCGTTCAGCTCTACAAAAGAACGGCGATGTTACACTTCCGAAGGCAAACTATTTACTCGTCCCATTGTCTCATTACAGGACACGTTACTGCTAATGATCACATTGGTTTTAGGATGCAACTGGCTTTATTTCAGTATATCTTGATAAAGAAAAACACATGCGGTGCTGGTATTATGTGATGGGAACCATTAACGCTAATGTCTGATGCCGCCGAAATTGTTGCTGAGAGCTTTATTAGAGAGAGTGTGTGACGAAAGAGAAAAACAGAAACCGAAAGAAAAAAAAAATGTATTATACATTGGAAGCGAAGTGTGTGTGTGTGTGTGTGTGTGTGTGTTGGGGATGGAGGGGGAAGAAAGAGAGAGAGAGAGAGACGGAAATAGTGAGATAACGGAGAGGGAGAGATTTAAAAAAAATAGATTGAGAAAGGGGAGTGAAAGACGGTAAAATACATGATTCGTAACGTGAGCGCGTGTGTAAATCTGTGTTTTTACGGACATGTGTTTCCGCATGAAAGAGACTGCATGGATCTATGTGGATAAGGAGTTGATAAACGCACTAAGGGTGCGTTTATCAACTCCTTTTCTCGGCAGAAACAGGTTATCCAAACAGCTTTCAAGGAATTTTTACGAGTTGATAAACGCAAAGCTGTTTTGAAAGCCCTTCAGGAAAGCCTTTACGAAAGGGTGCGTTTATCAACTCTCCTTTCTCGGCAGAACTAGGTTATCCAAACAGCTTTCAAGGAATTTTTACGAGTTGATAAACGCAAAGCTGTTTTGAAAGCCCTTCAGGAAAGCCTTTACGAAAGGGTGCGTTTATCAACTCTCCTTTCTCGGCAGAACTAGGTTATCCAAACAGCTTTCAAGGAATTTTTACGAGTTGATAAACGCGAAGCTGTTTTGAAAGCCCTTTAGGAAAGCCTTTTCGAAAGTCCCAAATTTGTGGCTATCCAAACAGGTTTCCTGAACAGGTTTTCAGAAACCTGTTTATAAAAGGCTGCGGCTGCGTTTGGCTGCGTTTATCAACTTTCCCCTGTTTAAACGGCTTTCGATACCCCTTTCCAAAGCCCTTTAGGAACGGCTTTCAAAATAGGCTGCTTAAGGCTGCGTTTATCAACTTTCTCCAGTTTAAACGACTTTCGAAAGCCCTTTCGATAGCCCTTTCGAAAGCCCTGTCCACTCCCTGTACTATTAATGTGTCGCTTGTTTTCGTCGGCTGCGTTTATCAACTTTCGATAGCCCTTTCGGGTTCTAAATGACGAGTGACGCTGAAATTCGGTTCAGGCAGGTATTTTAACATGCTAGGTTAAAAATTAAATGTTGTGATATGTGTGACAAATGCTATATCGCCATTTTGAATTTTAATGTGGCTGCCAAGGCAAACAGAACGACTAACATTTGCGGGCATGCAACAAAGTGCAGCAAAATTAAAGCATAATGCACTTTCACTGACGTCACAATTTACATACAGCAGCGCGCGCTCAATCAGGTAGCCTAAATTACAAACCCGAGACAGAGATTTTCAACACTCAAACATGGCAACCATAGAGGATATTTCAAACTGGCTGTCGTGCAGCTTGTCACACATGTCAAATTAATCTTTTATTAAAGTCATATATTACCATGCTTTTATGTATCAAATTCCAATGGCCTTTGTCATTCAGAACTGAAGATATTTGACGGTGGCCATATTGGAATTTAAAAAGGCGGCCGACCCAGTGGTCAAGTCTCTTGGATCTGGCAATTTTTGAAATCAGCGTCCCAAAATACCCCTACACTCTAAATATTCTATTTTCCGCCGGATGTGAGCACCTTTTTCACGTATCTGCGCCACTACTTTGTATATCGTGGAATTCAATATTTGGTGGTATTTATTTATTTATTTCACATCTTTAAAAAGGGTGGCCCAAGTTAGCATTGGCTGGTTTTCATCGCTACCCTTTAAAACACAACACATAAAACATTGCAGAATTACAGTTACTAACAAAGAAAAAAAATATATATATACATTTCAATACAATCAAAAATCAAACATATAACGCTTATAGAACAATTTCAAAGACATGTAAATCCTTCAACGTTTCCAAATGAGCAAAAAATGAATGGAGAAAAACAATGAACAATGACATCTATTGCACGAATTAAACAACTGATAAAACTGTGTAGGTATTAGTAATTAATTTTTTTTTTATTCTATATTAATAGACACATATTATAAGCTCCTTTTGAACAAACCTAAGTTGGGGGAACATGTTGGGGGGTACATGTTTTCCAGTTCAATGAAAAACGAAAAAAGTACAGCAAAAAAAAAAATGTGAACCTCTTTTTTGTTACTTCCCTCCCTAAGATACATAAATACGGTGTTATTTTCGCGACAAGAAACTTTCGTGACTTGGAACCGCCGGTCTTTTTCGCAGCATGAAACTTCCACGAATTGCCACTGGCATTAAACGCGTTTAGAATATTAGCTCCTTGCGAAATTTGCGAAAGTTTCATGCTCGCGAAATTTTCTGCAAAATGAATTCAGCATCTATGCCATGAAAATAAAAATTTCACAGAGGGCTCCGACACATGTATTAGTGACTAGGTCCTGAGGGGTCATCCTTCTATATTTTTTTTTAGCTTTTATCCGCCGTGTAACGGGAATTTCACTAACCGAGCTAATATTTGGACGTTTTCTGAGCGTTCTTGAAACGTTCCAAGTTCGTTATATTTGACATTTTGTCAAAACGTTTTCAGAGCGTCTTTTTGTGGAAGGTTTTCGACGTATTTAAAACGTTTCAAATGGACGTTATAATCACTTTTTTAACGTTTACAAACCCGTAAAAAAACCTTTCGGAATTTTTAAGGACCTTCAGGGAACCTTTTGGACGTTATAGACGTCATTAAAACTTTTTAAGAATATTTAAAACATTCTGTGGACGTTCTGCGGACGTCAAGAAAACCTTTGAAACCGTCTAGAGCGTTCAAAACACGTTTTAAGAACGTCTAAAAAGTCTTATGACCCGTTCAAGAATATTTACAGAACTTTTCTCATCCGTCTAGACCGTCTCTAGAAAACCTTTTAGGAATGTCTAATGTTGCGATTTTTATAGGGTATTTGGAAGAAAAAAATCATAGTTATGAGATTATATAGGCACAATCTGGGATTAATTTACCCTTATCCTAATCCTATATAATCCTATCCTAGCTTGTTCCTAATGTCCTACCACCTATACCTATACTACATCCTATTCCAAATTGATGAATCTGTTTCACGGGTCATTCTTTTATATAACAGCAAAATGTTGTAATTGTTACGACCAAAATCACTCTGAGAATGATCGCACAAAAGAAACAATCAACTAACGTTCAGGCGGTTTATTAACAGTGATATTGTGGGTACAGACTCGTAATCGGTTTTCACATCAGTACAATAATGATCAATAGAAACAATTATAAATCGGTAATGGAATCACTTACATGCATTAAAGCCAAATCTTAAATCGCAAGGTCCATGTAATTCCCTGGAAATGTCCAGATACGATGTTCGATTCACAGCGAAACGTGCAGAATCCGAACGTTATGACGACCGCGTCCAGTCAATGGTTCAAAAAATGCTCCATTTTAGACTATGAATGTTTACATGGATGTAGTTTTCCTTTCTTTTATTCCCCTACAGCTTAATTTTTCTTCTCCAAGTGGTTGATAGGGGAATGAAATACTAATAGGAATAGACAAGGCACTATGAATTGTATGACCATTTATATTATATGCTGCTATTCCTGTCGGGGCTAATTTTAAAATTGACATTTCATCAGGATTTTGCATCATTTTTCCAAGAATGCGAGTTGCCTCATTGTAGATACATTTTATCAGATGACTTTTGCCAGTGCCAGCACCTCCAGTAATAAACAATTGGAATGGTTCAGGTTGCTTTCCATTCACTTTATCTAACAACCACTGTCTGATCGTGTATAAAATTTTTCGCTGCATTTCATTTAATGATCTCATCATCTTATTACTTTCTGCTCTTGACATATTCAGTGATCTACATTCTGTCATAGAAATTGCATCTTTCTGAGGTTGCAAATCTGGAATCACAAATTCAGCCTCTAAATCATCAATATCTACAGTAGGTTTTGGATTTTCTTCTCTTTGCACTTCACTTTCAGGACACAAAAGACCCCATGCATCTTCAGGTGGTCCAAATTTAGAAATATATTCTTCTGCTAGTTCAACTTCATGTGCACTTTTTTCAAAGTGCTGGAGATTTTCCTGAACAATGCATTTCACAGTTTGCAATTTGGTTCCCTTTAATTTGACACAGCGTGTGTTATAAAATTCTTCGTAACTTGCAAATCCTGGTGGCTTTAATTGTTCATCTAAACGGTATGGTAAAAAGAACTGTAATACACTTAAAAACTATTTTTCAGGCATTGAACTTTGTGAAAATCGAGGATATCTCACAATAGCATTATCAGTTCTTGTTCGTTTTTGAATGTATCCTAGGTCATTTTTCATTTTAAATCTATTTTGATTTTTTTTGTTACCTCTAATTTCTGTTGCACTCAAAAACCTATACTGTGCACAAAATGTTGCAAGGCACATTGTTTCAAACTGAGATCCATCAGGTCGTGCTTTGTATTTATCAAGCTTATTTGGCAACCATGCACTTTGATCATTATCTGCTTTGTTTTGTATGACACGTAGTGGTAAACTCATTCTGACAGGATTGGGGCCAACTGGAATAAATTCAACTTTTCTTGAGCATTCCTTTAATCTCAAACTACAAACGCGATATACACTTTCTTGAGCAGAAACTTCTCGATTATTTACATATACATGACCAAGTTTTTTATAGATTCTCTAGCATCTTCATTTCCTTCTTTTATTTCTGATGCTGCATGAAGTAGAAGCATCCCCAT
Source organism: Diadema setosum (assembly GCF_964275005.1). Taxonomy (NCBI): domain Eukaryota; kingdom Metazoa; phylum Echinodermata; class Echinoidea; order Diadematoida; family Diadematidae; genus Diadema; species Diadema setosum. Next base: position 28,167,916 of record NC_092705.1, on the reverse strand, counting down.
TTCTCTCTCAGATTTACTCATGTATGATACAATATATGCAATGCAAGCATACACATTTGTGATCATTTGAATATCCATGTTTGCATTCCAACATCGAAGCAAGAAAGGATTATATTGATTGACCCAAACATCTGTAGGTCTTCTCTTGATACCTACCTGGTCTTCAGAAGCTATTATATTATTGGCATCTTCAAATTTTTTCTGTGTTGTTTCTAAACGTTCAAAAAATTCTTTTGCATTATCACATTATCTTCATCATTTAGGGCACCTTTTATTGAGGTTAGTAAGTCTTTTGCTTCTTTCACTGCACTGTCACTATTGGTACTTTTCTCTTTGATTGGTTTAATAATGAATGTCTTTTCAGACGGTGGTCTTGGAAAACTGAATCTACAACTTGCTCCCCTTTTTTGCAAGACTTGGAATGTTTTTTTTTACTATGAATCTGAACAGTAGTAGCAATTTCATGCAATTCAGGATCCTCGTCTTCAGATGGCACTTCACAGCAAATATACCTATTGATAAAGTCAACAACTTTCTCTTCTGGGTCATGGCTAAAAACAGGAGCATCTTCAACCCATACTAACATGTGTACATGAGGACTTCCTCTCATCTGAAACTCAATTCTATAAAAGTAGTCCTTAACTTTACCTATAGGGTGTGCTTCTGACAAAATCACATTTTGTAAAAAATTGTGAAAGCGATTGTCAAACATTCTAGCAGCTGTCACTGGATAAGACTTTAACAGATTGCATTTGTCAGCCCATTCTAAATCACTTACTCTTCTTCTGTCACATGTTTGACTCATTAGCGTGTTCATGACTTCAGGCCAACGCATATCTGCACTTGAAAATGAAAGAAAAAATGTCGGGATTCCAATCTGTCTAACCATAGCTGCTACATCCTTTTGTGTTGATTGCCAATAAGGTGGAGTTCCACGTATTTACTTTAAAAATTTGTATCCTCTATCAGACTTTAGTATCTCTTCAACTTTGTCAACTTTCTTTAAATCCGCAATGGTTACTGAACTGAAATCATCCTTTTTATCTGAACCTTTTCTCAAAGCAATAGAAATACTGGATACTATTTGCTGAATTTCGTAAAGAGATTGAGCAAAAAATATAAATTCTGTATTTCGGGCAAATCTGTTATCAACATGCATGAGTCTATTAAGGAAATAACGTCCAAGTGTTAGTTTGACATCTCTCACATCATGATAAGTTGGTTGACCTGATGGAAAGAGGACTGGGAATGACTTAGCTTCATTGCTTTCATTATTCAGTAATGCAACAGGACTATTTTTTTTTTCACATGGTGCGCAACAAATTATATCATTAAAATATTCATCAATCACATTCTGTCTTCTATCAACTGGCTGGAGATTTGTGTCAAGGGCAAGGCCACATAGACGTTCTTCAAGATCATCACCTTCATCATTTTCCTCAAATGTGTTGTCATCTTTACTTGCACTATCCCCTTGATCTACATTATTACTATCATCATTTTCTATGTTTTCTTGAGATAAATAATTGTTCCATTCTTGATTTACTAAAATATCAGAATACCATTTGTTATTACTTTGTAAATATTCAAGGGCTTGAAATACTTTCACTGTGTTGACAAACTTATATTCATAATATCCTTTGTAACACAATTTCCTTTTTAACTTTACAGGTATCAATTCATCATCCATCTGTGGTCGGGGGAGCAGTTTTACAGTGTGAATTGTATTTGAAGGTACACAAACAGTAGGACCATGTATGCCACGCTGACCTCCTTTTGGCAGATTCAATAATTTCATAAATGGAATGTTTATTGCAATCAAATGCTGTTCAAGATTATTCAAATTTCTCAGCTCATCTGGAATATCATGTAATTGTAAATTGTTTATGTTGGCTTCTGCTGGAATTTTTCCATCTCGTAATTTCTTGTGACAAGTGAAACAGACCCATAAACAACTCCTCGATGATTTGGCTATCTGACAATCAACATTACATTTTTCATTACAGATATGCAAATACTGGTCACTGATACATGCTTGATTTACATATTTTGATTTTATACACTTTACTACTTGATTTCTGAAAAGCAACTTAAAACATACACAACAAACATATTCAGGGCCATGTGAAATTGTTTCCCTAAACCTTTTCAATACAAATTCAGGATCCTTCATTTTTTCCTTTTTAACTTCAGAACGTCTTAGTTGTTTCTGGCAACACTCTGCCTATATGTGGGCATTTGTCTGAATTTGATTCGCAAGCTACGTTTTCTTACCATGTTACATTTCTCTCGAAATTCCAAGTCATTCTCATACCTGTCTGCCATATTTTCTTTCATTTTCTGCTTATACATCTCCCTAAATTGTGGATCACTGTGATACTTATCTGTCATTTGTGTCTTACATTTCTCTCTAAATTCTAAATCACTTTGATACCTATACCAAGTTGCGTCTTCAAATTTTCCCTAAAATCTTCATCTAGTCTGTAATTGTCAAGAATCTTGACTCTTTTATTCATTTGGTATTCAAAGTCACTTTCGTATCTCTCTTTTCTTTTATCCTGGATAAGGTTCTTGAATGCAGCATCAGTTTGATACATCTCTGACTGCCTTTCTCTGCTTTGTTCTCTTTTATGAGATTTGATTCACAATTATCATATCTACTTTTTTGTGCCCGTTTCGCCTGATTTTGTTTTCTCTTCCTACATTGTATATATAGGATCAGTTGGATATCTTGTTCTTTTTGTATCAGCTTTCTTTTGTTTTCTCAAAGTCTTTGGATCACTATTTAGTAGTTCTTCACTGGTTTCACATGCTCCATTCTGAAGGTTATCTTTTCTTCGCATCATTCTCATATGCAACTTCTTTTGTTTCAATGCTGTAGCATGACTTTTCTTTCGTTTTCTACTCCATACTTTTATATCACATTGAGAAGGCACATTTCTATCCATCTGACTACACTTCTGTTTTGGTTCTGAACTGTCTTGAAATATCACATCAAAACCAAGTTCGGTTTGAAGATAGTTTGTGTCTTGCTCTGTTGATTTTCTTTTTTTTTTTAGACCATTTCTTGGGAATCTCCTTGGTTCGAATAACTTCTGCAAAACTGTTTTCTACACTTGAAGCATTTGACTGTGATGAAGCATCAATGCCCATCATCTCTCTTTCCTCCCGAGAATTCATGTGAACAGCACCCACATACTCTAGTACATTAAAATGTACATTTTGAGTGTATAAGATATAAATACCTCTTTCAGTTGTCACTTCATTTATTCTTCCTGGTTTCTTTGCAGAGAACAATTGCCAAGCTAAAAGCTGATCATTGAATGAATAAATATCTACTTCAAGCAAGTTCGCCATGGCGCTCATTTCAGTATTTGAAGTCCACGTTCCATTATCCATTACGTTTTTTTCAACACATATTCTTCAACAGTTCTAAATTCATGGCTTAGTGTGCTACTAAATAAACCATTAGTGTCTAATAAATGTTTGGTAGTTGCTTTTCGGAGAACAGTATGATTCCTTTATATATTAATAAATTATATAAGAAATAGCACGGTAAAAACAATTGCCATCACCAGTAACGCGTTTGATTTGTGCAGGATGAGCAATGTCTGTATCTGTTTGTAAAGCACCATCATTGATGTTCACATAATCAATACCTAATTTCCTACATATCATTCTCTTTTGCCTTGCACAGAGTGGTGAAAACTTGAAATTTCTGTCAGGTCTGTCGCCATACTCGATATGGATGATCTCAATATCATCTTCAACATCATTATTCACATTTTGATTATCCTGCACATTTCTGACACCTCTACTCTGCAGATTCACACCATCACATGGTTCACATTTTGTAGAATTGGTCTTACATGTGTTTTCATGTGGATTATCATTATATGACTGATTGAAATTAATTGAACTCAGAGCGTCATTAGATTTGCTTTGAATTTTCACATTAACTCCAGTCAATTCAAACTGAGTACTATTCGGAGAACAACCCATGGAATTGGCCAGTCTTATGCAATGACTGTATATCCCTTGCCAGCAGGAAGTGTGAAGCAGGATACTTTTTCCATTCTCACTGACACAACCGGACTGGTCTCTTCCGTGAGGATCAAAGACATAGAAACATGTAGGGGATTTGATTATTGCAAATGTACTTTCATTAAACATCATGAAACATGCATCATGTTTGTACAATTCATGTTCAAGGGCATGTTTTAATAATACAGCTCCAAATTCTGCCAGGTATTTTTCATTGCCATCTATAATGCCAAACACTGGATCACTACAATTAATTGCAAATGTATCATCTAAAATATCCAATTCTTTAGGCAAATCTGATATCATCAAAAGGTCTTCATGCATTGTCGAATCTTTTTGAATGTAATAATACAGCTGATTGCCAAGAGTCAAAATTTTGTCAAGATCTTGGGCATCAAATTCATTCGCATTTTTCTTGGCTGAGTAGAGAATTGCTACAAGACTATTGGCAGTACACTGTTTTCCTCGTGAAACACCAAATCTGTAATGACCTTGATTGAAATTACCTTGTGCAATAGATGTCAATTTAGTGGAATACATGACGTCACTTAATCTCTGATCTATTTGTACAACTTGCCTACAAGGCCGATCAACTTTGTCAAAATATTGATCTAACATCATTCTGAGATACATTGCTCAATGTTGTTGCAGACACTGGAACATTATTACATAGTGTAAAGTTGCTGACATTATCCATGGGGATAGTTTCCTCAATCATTCCCACAGAAGTTTTATTTTCTGTATCAATGATCAATTCTTCTAATCTTTGGCTCGAAGCATTTCCATTGAGCTTAAATTCACAACATGAATCGCCTTGATTTTGTGTTTTGTTTATTCTCTTCTGTATTTCATTCATTTCTTGGGCATTACATGAACTTTGCACTTTCAGGTCATTTATGGTGTCATCTTTGTCTTCAACAACATGACTTTTACTTCTAAGCCTGTCATTGTCACCAATAGCTAAAACTTGATTTCTAAAGGGATTTTGAACGTCAATGTTTTCATGATGACTGTCAGTCTTAGTTTCTCCACTTTGACCTACTTTACACTTTGACTCATCACTCTCTTGAGGTTCCTCAATTTTACTGGCAGTTTTCTCACGTTTCACAAATTGCCCTTTCCTGTTTCTTGCAAGACGTGACTTTGGAGGGCCACCACCATAGACACCTTGTACTTCAACACGTTTCACTGGCTTGATCTGTTGAAAGACAGGAAATGTACATACATGAGCATTCACACAATTTACAAGTCTTGCTGAATTTTCTGATTTGCCTGCAACAGCAGCCCCAGTCATTGTTTCTTCTATCTGTTTTTTCTTTATGCCTTCATTTGTTTTATTGTCTGTGCTTATTTGATGATTTGATTCTGCCGTCTTTTGAGACACGCAATGCAAAGAAAACACAGGTTCCACATACATCTGCACATTTTCACTTTTCAAATTTGAGATCTCTTTGCCATTGTCAACACTTTTTCTGTCTTGTCTTCCATATATTATGCTGCCAGTCATGTTACTTCTATTCTTGTTTCTTTCAAACAAGTCTTTCATTGTTTTGCCAATATATGTTACACCTGCCGCATGGTAGTGCTTAGATTTTGAACACAGTCTTTCCTTTTCTTTTTTCTCTGTCAATTTAGTCTTTCTTGATTTCACAGTTCTCCAATTATGATCAAAGTCATCTCTTTTTAAGTTCAAATGTCTCTCTGTAGATGGCTTTCTCTGAACTGTGGGATCACCTTTACTTCTACCACAGTCACTCTCCTTGAAATCATTCACACTTTGGACTTCTCGACTCTCATTTCTTTCCTTTATCTTTCTTGCATACCTCTTCTTTGATCTGTCACATTTGGTTTTGTTGGCTTTGCTTGATTGAGACATGTCATCACCACTCTCTTCATCATGTTGGTGCACCAGTAGTTCAAATCTATTAAAATGAGAAGGGATGCATAAATTATTGAAGATGTCATGGGGATTGTTGCTATTTCCACACAATGAACAAATCCAAATCAATCTATTATTCAGTTCAGTACCACTGCATAGTTCCATACATGTCACATGATAATGACACTTACATGACTCACAGGTTGCATAGCTTTCATTCTTTTTAATGTGATTTGCACATACACAGCATGTTTCAAAATCTGAACTGATAATTGATGCACAACTACCCATAATGTCTAAAATTTCATCAATAATTGTCTTAAAGTCAAATGAAGTCGTTGCACTGGCTTCCTTTGAAGCAACTGATAATTTTCAAATTAGTTTTGGTTGTTTATAAAATCCTTAACGATTAAGCTCCGAAATATTTAGACGCCTGTTTGACTTTATATACACCTCCTAGAAATTTGAGGTCATCTAGTGATCCGCTTCGTCTCACATACTCTGTTACTCGCACCTTAGCCGGTGATATGACATTTACTGTGTCTGCTTCAAAGCACTGGAACAATTTACCACTTACCGTTAGACAGTCTCCATCAGTCAGTGTGTTCAAAAAAGCCTTGAAAACACATCTTTTCAGTAGCAACTAGTTCGTAGCTGTATATATAACATTTATCCAATTATACATACTGTCATATACATGTTTTGAATTGATTGTAAGCGCTTTGGGCCTTGTGGGAAAAGCGCACTATAAATAATAGTAGTAATAATAATAAATGTATCCATCAATTCTGGAGACCCACCATTCCGTTTGTGCTCACATGGAAATTCACTGCTGGCCACATGACAGTGGTATTTACAAGGCTCACAGATTGCATTAGTTTCATCTTCAGGAATTGGGTTGTTACATCCATTGTGATCATTGCCAACATCAGGAATTTCACTATGACAAGAGTTTTGGGGATTCACATTTGCATAGTTACCATCATTCCCATCTGTCTCTTTTGTAGTACAGTCACCAGACTTTCTCTTTGTTTTGATATTAAAGTCCTTCTTGTTTCCGCCATTGTGTTGTTCTTGACCTCTCATTGGTGTCTCTTTGTTGACATGCTGAAAAAAAGGACAAGCACCAGTAGAAACATCAACATTCTCATCACTATTTGACTCTTTACGTTCATTGTCAAATTTCCCTTTTTGATTTTGGCATGATTTTTGTGTGACATTTTCAGATTGTAAGTTGCCATTCACAAGAACCTTTTCCTTGACACTCCTGGATGCTTTTGTTGGCAACTGTCGTTTCCTTGTTACACCACTGTGTACCAGTACTCTTTTGATCTGTGGTTTGTGTTTTCCCACTCGAGTCAAGGAATCAGAACAATGAACATTTGCAGAATTTTGTGGATTCTTAACTACATCAGCCCAACTACTCCTATGCATCTCTTTACTTGGATCATTTTTCTCAGTGTACAAGATCATTGTCTGTCTTGACTGCACACATTTAGCATAGACATTCAATAATGTTTCAGTGTATATTTGCACAGTATAGTCCTTTGACTGTCTACATGCCATATTCCCACTCTGCTTGTGTTCATCATTCTCAAGTCTATTTTTCTTTGTACCTTTGTCACCTGATTTTTTTTTTTTTTTTTTTTTTTGCCATTTTTACATCTACGTCTTTCATAGTACAGTACTCTCCGCATAATCGGGTAGGCTCGGGCAGAGCGTTTCTTACCCGATTAAGCGGAGTACCCGATTAACAGAAGAACACGTCTCATTCACAATTGACACACACAATGTGTATGTACATGCCTTGTACACTGCACCAAACACCTACACTGTATGCTGAACACGCATGCTTGCACTGCACATTATACATACATTACACTTCCTCCGTCACGAACAATAATTTACCCTTTTTTATGGACAAATATATGTCTTTAGAAAACTTTGATGTTTGACTATAGACTCTGGCGCTCTAACATGAAGGCGTTTTTCCGAAATGAACATGTCTCTTTGCGTGCACTAGTCACGTAGAACGTCGAGTTACTTTTCGAGAATTGACTGGGGAAGAGCAAAATATGTTGCATGGGCTGATTTTCTTTGCAAATTTCTCGTATTGTGAATGTTGTTGCGGAGCAAGGGAGGAGCGCAAGTGTGTTCAACTCCTGTCTGTCTATGTCTAAGAGTGCCAGCTACATGTGTAATGCTCGTTTACGTGTGGCAAGTCGGTACAGGTACATGTGTTTTCATGTTTCATCACTCCCCAAATGATCGGTCTTCTTTGCAAATTAGGCAGAGAATGCGATTAGCCATGGAAAATTTGACATTCATGATTCTTAAAGTGTTATATCTGTGATAAAATGCGGGTAGAAATTAGATTAGAAGAAAATTATTTACCCATTTATGCGGAGAGGCAACCCGATTATCAGGTAATTTTAATGTGCATTGGAACTGATTTTGACATTACTACCCAATTAAACGGAGTACCCGTTTAAGCGATACCCGATTACGCGGAGAGTACTGTATTCTTTCATTGCCTTGCCAATGTATGTGACACCATGTTCAAGGAGTACACCATTCACTGATCTTTTGAAGCGTCCATGATCTACCTCTTCATTTTTCGTCACACTGACCTCCTCCAGTTGTTGTTTTTTTCCTTTGCATTCTTGCTCTCCTTGATTTGACAGTGACCCACTCATTATCATTCAAGTTTTTACTTTCTGCCTCAACTTCATGATATCTGTTTCTCTCAATTTCATTTCTGCATTCATTCAGTGAGAGAACTTTTCTTCTCTTTTCTTTCACATACCTCTTCTTCTTTCTGGTAAACCTTGGTTTCCAGTCATTCTTTGTTGATGTGTAACACTCCTGATCATCAATCTCAGCTTCTTCTCCGTCAATATCACACTAAAGAGGCTCATATCTATTGGGATGATAAGGGATACCTATTGCATCAAAAATACTGTGTGCAATGTTGTTTTGGCCATATTTAGCGCAAATCCAAATCAATCTGACATTGGGGATTCCCTGTGAACATTGCAGTACCATACAGGTCACATGATAGTGACTATGACACGATTCACAAGTAAGTTTATTTTCATTTTCTTTGATGTCATTCCCACATGATAAACATCCATCATTACCATCAGTCACTGTACAACTTGCCAATATCTTGTGAATTTCACTCAAAACACTTTGAAACTCATTCATGCAGTCCATCTTCAGCACACTTAAGAGGTCAGTACTGGTAGCTGGTAAAGAGAAATGTAACATTAATGTAAAAAAGTTCTAGATCAATCCAATGAATTTGTCTATGTTTGATATCTGTTTCACACTCTTTATGCTATCTATACCTGAACCTGATTACTGTAATGACGTTCTGCTGGAATGCGTACCATATGCAGTTCAGGGCACGATAGGTTATTCTTCAAAGTAGTTGATTAGCTTTGACAGCCCCAAACCCACACAGGTCCCTTGTTCAAAAAGCTAAAATTGCTTTCTGTGTATGAAATTAATAAATGTGTTACCTGCACATTTGTATATTCCTATATTAACAATATCTTGCCACATTTTTTAGACAACTGCTTCATTGAAAACAATACTCGTGTTGTATACAGTACTCGTCAAAGTAATAAGTTATATATTCCATTTTATAAATACAATGCTTCTAGACGTACTATAAGGTATGCTGGCCCACTTTTGTGGAATAATTTGTCATCTGTATAGTCCCATGTATTCTGTAATGTTTTGTTCTGTGATAGTAATTAATAATCGTACCATTTTTAATTGTCAGGGATCAGCCTTTGAAAGGCCTTTATGGCCTATTGTTGATTCCTCCACGTGTTATACATTTATTGCATTGCATCTTGCATGATGTAAGTTGCGTTCACGTAATGCTTGTATGTCTTTTTATCTACCCTGTGGAAATAAATGAAATGAAATGATTCATTTATTATGTTTTGTAAAAATATCAGCTTCAAGATCTCTGACAGTATAATCATAACAGTATGTACACAGTGTGCCTCGATCTATCTCACTCACTCGTCACGATTACGTGGATATCATAATAAACACGTCTGTCACGACCACTTTATTGATCGCCTTCAATTCAATATCTCGTCAACGTCTCTAGATGGCGCTCGCGCTATATACTGCTTATACAGCTATGGACGTACACTCATCACCAGTCCGTCATCAGTTTTAGTGCAAGTACATGTACGTGTGCGACTCCTGTTTACAGCGTACAATATTTGGTAGTTTCCACTCGACTTAAATAATCTTCTACACTAAAGTTTTCACAATCGCACCTTCAATTCGCACCCTTCACATCAATGGATTCTACCATGTACACCTGTCACACTCCTATAATCGAGGCTGAAGTTACCATTGACTCTCAACGGTACGGTACTTGAGTGTGAGGTATACTTCTGTGTCACGATAGATCACGTTGCTCTGTGCGTCACTTGTCAAACAACAAGGAAAAGTAGAAATTACGCGGTGCGTAATATATGTCCCCGCCGGAAGTAGCATTCAGTAGCAAAATGTACAATATAGGTAAAAAGATGAAGGTCAAAGGTCAAAGAGGTCAAAGGTCAAAATTCTATGTAGAAGTTTTGAAGCCCTCACCTAGTGCCATCACATAAAGCAAACGGAATCGAAATCGGGTTAGAAATGGCGAAGGAGTAGCATTTTGTAGCCAATGTACAATATAGGTAAAAAAATCAAGGTCAAAGGTCAAAGAAGTCAAAGGTCAAAATTCTGTGTAGAAGTTTTGAAGCCCTCACCTAGTGCCATCACATAAAGCAAACGGAATCGAAATCGGGTTAGAAATGGCGAGGGAGTAGCATTTGGTAGGAAAATGTACAATACAGGTCAAAAATCAAGGTCAAAGGTCAAAGAAGTCAAAGGTCAAAATTCTGTGTAGAAGTTTTGAAGCCCTCACCTAGTGCCATCACATAAAGCAAACGGAATCAAAATCGGGTTACAAATGGCGAAGGAGTAGCATTTTGTAGGCAATGTACAATATAGGTCAAAAATCAAGGTCAAAGGTCAAAGAAGTCAAAGGTCAAAATTCTGTGTAGAAGTTTTGAAGCCCTCACCTAGTGCCATCATATAAGGCAAACGGAATCAAAATCGGGTTAGAAATGGCGAAGGAGTAGCATTTTGAAGCAAAATGTACAATATAGGTCAAAGGTCAAGGTCAAAGGTCACAACTGAAATTCTGTATAGAAGTTTCAAAGCTCCCATGTAGCGCTATCATATAAAGCAAACAGAATCAAAATCGGGTTAGAAATGGCGAAGGAGTAGCATTTTGAACATTTTGATCACACACGGACGCACACACGGACACACGGACACACGGACGGACGGACACACGGACGGACGGACACACGGACACACACACGTACGGAGCCCGTTTCATAGTCCCCTGCTCGAACTCGTTCGGCGGGGACAATAAAATATCTTATTTACCTCACGCTAGCTAGCTGTCGGTCAACAGGTCAGCCGATTACAATTCTCTCGACAACTCTGAAGATTGCGCTCTTGCAATTAAAACTGCCTTGTATCTTAGGAACAAAATGAAATTTCTCCTTTTGTTTTCTCAACTTTTCTGAATTGACCTTTTAATGCGAATTCATTTACAACACTTCCACGACCTGAGAATACTTCTTTTATTCTTTCGGCTAATTCAATCTAATTGAGTGAACAAAAGGTCTGTCAAAACTTTATCGATAATTAAGCTCAAAACTAGAATAATAAAGAAATGCAAGTTCAGTATTCTATCTCTTCTTTTACAGACTCAAGACAGTTTTTTTTTTCTTGCTGTAATGATACCAGACAGTTTTCAGTTTCAAATTGTATTCCACTTCCACAGTTAAATTTTCACAAAGTACTAGATATTTCTGTATTTGCTCGCACCTTTACTTGGCGTTCTTCAAATCAGCAGCTTCCTGTCTACCACCTGTCACACTTCTATAACTAAGGCTGACGTGATAGTTGGCTTACGTGTATATGGCTGTATTATACTTCGCACGTCAGTTGTCAAAAATAGTAGTATGTTATTTACCTCAAGTTGGCGCTCTCGAAGTCAGGTGATTCTAATTGTCTCAATATTACAACCAAAACCGCCTCTTCGAAACACAACTTAATTTCTGCTTCTGTATTTTCCACTTTAGTGAATTGACCTTTAATAATTCTACGACTTCAAAATACTTATTTTATTCTCTCCTGGCTAATTCAACCTAATTGACGTAAAAAGTAAAAAACAAAACAAAACATCAAACCTGTATAGATAATCAAGCTCAAAATAAAACAATCAAGAAATAGAAATTGAGTATTCTGTCTCTTTGTTGGTATTTTGTTTTGT